>NC_081431.1:59527504-59646223 GCF_949786415.1 Peromyscus eremicus | reverse complement strand
GGTCACTCTCAGCTCTCAGCTTTGTGGTTTCATCTTTGACACAGTGGCTGCACCTTAATCTACTGCTATTTCAGTCAGCGATTGCGACTCTGCAGTTACCGGCCTGCTTCTCTGGCAGTGGCCTGGCCGTCCCAGCCGCAGCCTAGCGGCAACTTTGTTCCCAAAGATACCGGCTCTGCGGCTGCCACTAAAGGTAGCTTTACCTGAATCTCTATCATTCTATTATAAATAGAACTTGAAATTCAAAGGCTGGGTTGAGTAGCAACTACCTAGCCTTCTCTCCTTGCTAGTATCTCCCAAAGAGAGTGCCCTTCCGCTCTGCCTCGCCACTCCAAACCTTCTGGTGTGTCTCTCTCTCTTCCAGGTGCCCTCTGATGCTATGATTACTTTTGTTAACTAGTTGCTAACTCAGCCTCCCGAACCAAGGTTAATTTTATTTAATTAATGCAAATGCAGACTTGGGGTTCACAGTGTGATGGAATATCCCCCAACACAGCTTGATGCTGTATGCACCCCCCTCTGCTTGCTCACCGCCCCCCCCCCAGTCACATGGAGAAGCTGCTTTAAGTGGAGAAGCCTCTCCCCCTGAGGCCTCTGCTTGCATTTTGCTGAGGTGATGCTCGCTGCCACGCCCACAACCTACTGTACTGTCTTCAATTCTTCACCTGGGCCAAATTGTGTTTCTGTCTTCGACTTATTTTAACAGTCAAGAGGACGATAAAATCCAGGGGTTCACAGAACCATGGGGATCCCGGATGGAGATGGAGGCTCGGTGAACATTAATTCATAAAATAACCAAACCCTTTCTGGTGCTGTCGTTGGCATGGTATCTTCCTAAAGGCCAAGCTGGCATGCTTGTGGTTTCTACCCCCACCTATGTCCAGCACAGAGGGAGGTCTAAATCTCCAAAGTTTAGGATCTTTTTCTTAACTTTTAGGCTCAAGCTAAAAACACACATGGAAAGGTCATCTGTCCTTTGAGTCCCAAGATTTCAAGTTTTGGTCTTTGACAGTTAAGATGAAATACGGAAAGTGGGGAGAGTGTACTTTTTTTTCTTTTTAAGAAGGCAAAATGTGGGCTGGAGAGATGGCTCAGAGGTTAAGAGCACCGACTGCTCTTCCAGAGGTCCTGAGTTCAATTCCCAGCAACCACATGGTGGCTCACAACCATCTGTCATGAGATCTGGCGCCCTCTTCTGTGTACATAATAAATAAATAAATCTTTAAAAAAAAAAAAAAAAAAAGGCCACCATGCCTGGCCCCAGCTATAAAAAAAAAAAAAAAAAAAAAAAAAAAAAAAAGTAAGAAGGCAAAATGTGTTCTGTGTGAAGGACTTCTCCTAGTGATGGGAGATGTGTTAAAATATTCCGCCGAGGTCACAGCTTTCTGTCTTCTCGTGGGTGGATGGTGAGACTAGATAGTAGCTGGGCTTTACAATTTCCTTATTTGGCAAAAACAGAAAGTTGGCAACCTTATGTTGGTTCCTCCAATTTCAGTTTTTCAAGTTTTACTGGCCCATGAAATCCAAAAATTTTGCCTCCAGGATTTTCTCTAAGCGGACCCTCTGATAAGGCCCCTGTCGGGCAGCTTCCTGCAGGCTGAGCCTCTGATCCTAGTCCAGCCCCTTTCCCTGTGGCCCTCAAGCCTGATGAGCTCAAACTGAGTTTTGGCTTTCCCATTCCCAAGCTGAAGGAGGTCTCCTCTCCAGAACAAGGCCACTGGCCAATGTCAGCTCTTCCACGTCCTGCATGACACAAATGGAGACTTTCCTTTCCAAGCTACGGACTGGGCCTTGCAGCTCCGGTTCACACAGCCGACTTTTGGAAACGATGACATCATCTATCCTTGGGACTCACCGAGGGGATTTGTGGATTGTATTTTGGGAGCAGCATAAGTCTGCCCTGCACCTGGGGTCTTGGTGCCCAGTGTCAATCATGTAGAAACATGTCTTTAGTGGTCCGGGGAAAGGACATTTACAAAGCTCAGGCCCCAGTCCTGACCCCTCAGCTTTCCTTGAACTCTTGACTATAGACTCAAATTCTTCCAAACTCGAGGCTCCCGTAGGCATTAGAGTATCTGAATTGCTCACCTTCTAAGGATTTAGGCCTGGAATTCCAACAAATCTGTGGGATTCCCCAGGCAGATCCCCAGCTACCAGAACCTCAGGCTTGTGGTTGCTCCGAACATGTGTGTGGACTTGTTGGAGCAGAAATGTTGGGGGAGATTAAGTTGGAACCACCCTGGAAATTGAACCAGGTGCTCTTTTTTGGGGGTGCATCCTTGGGCCCTTCTTCAGAAGCACAAGGTCAGGCTCTTCTAGTCCTAAAAAGCAGTTGAAGTTCCTAAATTAGGCAGGTTATGAAGTTGGGGGAGTACGCGGTAGACAAGTTCTTCTGGGGTACAGACAAGCATGGTGAGCTGCCTGAGGTACCCAGGGCTCGGGTCCCAAGGGCCAGACAGTCCCTGCTCCACAGGTCCCCTGGAATGGTGATATGGGAAAGCCTAACCCTGGAGCTTCTGGCAGATGCTGTGGGCTCCACTCCAGGAAGCTGACGTGGGGGGCACGAAATGGGAAGGGATCCAAGAATTGCACATGAAAGATCTCAGCCACTTGAGAGTACACAGTAGAGCCTGCCAGGGCCTGTCTCAGGAGGAAGGCCAGTGATGGCAACGGGCACTTTGCTTAACTCATCTCTGGCTACTTCTATTGGTGGCTTTCCTCAAAAAGTCTTTCATACGAGCCGAGTGTGGTGGCGCACGCCTTTAGTCTCTGCACTTGGAAGACAGAGGCAAGTGGTGCTCTGGGAGCTGGAGGCCAGCCTGGTTTACACAGTGAGTTCAAGCCAGGCAGAGATGCATAGTGAGAGCCTGACTCAAAACGACAAAACAAATTAAAAATCACTTTTGGTTAAGGATTCCCAGCCCCTTGCTGGGGTTGAGTCCAGGGCCTTCATCCTGCTAGGAGAGTGCTCCACTATGGTGATCCATCTACTCCCAGATACTTAAAACAAAAACATTTTTTGAAGTCTATGTATGTGAGTGTTTCTGTGTGTGGATGTGTGCACATGAGTGCAGGTGCTTATAGAGTCCAGAAGAGGGTGTTACAGATAGTTATGAGCCACATGACATGGATGCTGGGAACGGAACTCAATTTTCCTGCAAGAGCAGTATGTGCTCTTAACTATCTCTCCAGACGCCCAGACTAGTTTTGATTTTGAGATAGGCTCTTACGATGCTACTCAGACTGACCTTGAACTGGATATGTAGCTTAGGGAGGCCTTGAACTTGTGATCCTCTTACATTCCACTATAATGGCTGGGGTACAGGCATACAGCACCAAGCTTGGCTGATAAAGATTTCCCCTGACTTTGAATAGGTCTAGGATATAGAGTCAGAGTCTAGCCATATTCTTGGAGATAAGAATTTTTTCAAAGATACTCAAGCTAGGAAGGCAGATGTGTGAGCCATCCAGCATGGCTTCTTCTGAATGCAAAGGTCAGCAAGGGCCTGCCTTAGTTCTCTAAGCTTTGCCTTGGTATCTGAGGCTCCGCAGCTAGCGTAGTCTCTAACTCATACGTGATGTCAAGCAGCTCAGCCCTTCCCCTGGCTTTGGATGCTTCTTCTGCATAGTAAGGGAACTGAATTTGATTGCCACCACCCTACTGTTAACGTAGTTCTCCATGTGATAGACAGTGGGTCCTCCTCAGGGACTTCAGGAAGACTTCACTGTTCTACAAGGAGTGTATGCTGCCAGAGTTAAAATTCAGGTCATCTGTCCAATGATTATGTCTCTTGGGAGGGTGGCTTGGGGTAGCAGGATAGAGCTAGCTAGGTATTGGACAGATCCAGGATCAGAACTGGGAAGTCCATTGGGGTGACTGGGTCTCTAAAAAAGCTGATCACATACTAGTCATGAGGAAGTCCCTAAAATGTGTGACCAGAGCCAAGAGATTTGAGTAGAGGAATTGCCCAACACTCCGTGCTGCTATTGACTAGGGCTGGCTTCCCATATAAAAATCTCCTGGGGCCATGAGATGGCATCAGGAGAAACGTGCCAAACCTGTTCCACTGGATGTTGGCGTGTTTGGTCCCCACTCACCTGGGGAACACCCCATCTTCAGCACCTCCTCATGCTCAGAATCCCTTCCTCCTATTGGTCCAAGTTCCCACAAGCTCAGATCCCCCTTTCCTCAGTATTTGCCATATTGGGACCATTTATCCCCCGGGGATGCCCATAGGGTACAAACAGTTCAGATGAGGCCGTGGGAAGGTGGAGAGAACACTGGATGCCCAATGAGGTGGGGAGCTGGGAGGCATGTCTGGAATCTTCAGGCATGTCTATACCTGAGGCTCGACCAAATAACAGCATCACATTGCCTCTGCCAGCTCTGCTCAGGGTAGACAAGCAGCAGGCTTTTGTCAAGGGCTGGGCTTTGATTCTTCTCCCCAACCCCATGCCAACTTGAATTCCAGAGAGCCAGCCCCACGTCCCAGGAACCCAGAGACCCTCTCCAGGTTGGTGATAAGGCAGATGGCTGTCAGCATCTTTAGCTTAAATAACTCGATGATTGCCCTGAAGTCTCTGTCTGGGGGGAAGGACTTAGAGAAGAGGTTTACATAGCTCCCCGCTTCATTATGTGACCTCTGCAGGGCCTGTGGACTTTAGGATGGTAGGTACAGTACATATTCTATACTATATAAAACCTCAGCAATCTGGATTAGCTTCCCAGTTGTTTTGCTTGTTTGTTTGTTTGTTTTTTGAGACAGGGTTTCTCTGTGTTGTCCTAGCTGTCCTGGAACTCACTGTAGACCAGGTTAGCTTCGAACTCAGAGATCTGCCTGCCTCTGCCTCCTAAGTGCTAGGACTAAAGGCATGTGATACCATGCCTGTCCTCCACAGTTATTTTAATGTATCTGTGGCAATACTGATCTCAAGAGTCACAGAAGTGGGATAGAGGCTGTAAGGAGACTCGGGCCAAGTCAGGTCATGGTTTGTTGCCAAATAGGTTCAAGTCTGATTGGCGTTCACTGCCAGCTGTATTAGGAAAAAACCTTGTCTCAGGTGTTTGTGGATTTTGGATTGCTGTGAAGGCATTGTGACTGTATACTGCCTTGTGTAATCTTCTAGGTCGGAACTAATCTCCCCATTTCACAGATGAGGAAGCAGGGGCTGAGAGGGAATTAGGACTCTGCATAATGACATTTGGTTGGTAAGGATCTGAGCTGTGATTCCAATCCAGATCTATCTGTCAGGGAGCTGGGCATCTTCCTCTGTGGTGTGAATAGTATCTCTCTGGATATGAGTGGTATGAATAGTATCTCTCTGGGTATGAGGGGGAGATTGTTGAGGGTGAGATGGGCATCCCTGGCTTGGCATCTTCCCCCACTGGGAAGGCAGTTTCTCATAGGTATCGTTTGTCGGTTTGTCCGTTGACTTCTGGGATCCTGGTAGGTAAAAAGCTCAGAAGAGGAGCCAAAGTTGAGCTCAGTTTGTGGCTTACGAGAAGAAACCAGCAGGCTCTGAGGGGCTGTGAGAGCCAGGAACAAGCGTGATCACGGGTAATGAGAGAAGAGCCATCGGCAGCGGAAACAGCTCTGTGCAGAACTACTAATGTGCCCTGTCTGGAGAAGTCTTGCATGGAGTAGGGCCATCTGTAGAGGCGTTTGCGAGCATCACTATTCCCAGAGAAGCATGAGAGGGATTGAAAGGGAGGGAATTCAATTAGAGGGTCTCACTGGTCTTCATTAGTGATGTGAAGAAAAACAGTCAGAGGAAGTGCTAATTCAATCTGGTGATGGCACAGCATGCTTTTAACACTTCACTGGAAAGATGGACACTGCTCTGTTGTTTGGGCAGTGGTACAGGGGGCCATAGCACGGGTAACCTTCCTCACCTACCTTCCCAGGGCTGTCAGATGGCCAGTCCTATCTCCGGATTACTCTAGATCAGGCAAGTGTTGAACTCTGAATATTTAGGTCCCTGTGTTCATGGTATTTCTCTATGCAAAGGAGCCTGGTGTCAGGGAACTTTAAGCAATGTAAGGCTTAGCTGATCTAGAGAGGGTATGGGCTAGACTGTGTCTCTCACTAGGAAGAGACTCAGTAGGAAAGATGGTAAGTTAGTTGCTATAGGAACAAAGAATGTCTGTTCCAGCCAATTGCAGAATAGAAAAGAGCGGTAGAGATCTCCTCATAGGGGCTTTTGGATCATGGAGCTGGTAGCAGAAAAATAGACATCCCTAAAGAAGACTAGATGGGCAGATTGGACCCTGTGGCCTGGGAGACTTGTGAGACTCAGAGACTCAGAGGACACAGGATGCTAGACTTGTTCTCTCCCCAATAATGCTGCCCTCTGGGACTGCATTGCCAAGTTGTGTCCACTTACTGGCAGCCAGCCCAGAGTCTTTTGAGTATCAGTGACCTATCTGTCACTTTCCTTAGGGACTTCAGCTTACCTTTATAGCCATACCGATGTCTCCTGTTGCCAGCTCTCTCTGGAGCTTCCCTGACACTTTTCTGTACCTCACAAGTCAGCCCACCTGTTTTCTGACCATTGCCATCTTCCTCCTTCTTTGCCTTTCCCTTCCCAGTTGCTTCTATTCTGTCCTCAGATCAGCCTTTTGTGCCAAGTCTAGAGGAGACGCTGGGTACTTTCCACTTTGCACCCCTGTACTAGTTGTGACTTCTGGGCCCAAGTTAGTAAAACTACTCAAAACACAGCTAACATCTTGAACGTTTAGTTATAGAAGCTTACAGTGTTTCTCAGATCTCACTGTCAGAAATGATTGGACCCTGGAACAAATGAATCAAGAGGCCGGTTGTCTTAGGCTGCCTTGGGCTGTCTTGGCCTGTCATCTTGGGCTGTCTTGGGCTGTGTTGGGGCTGTGTTGGGCTGTGTTGGGGCTGTGTTGGGCTGTGTTGGGCTGTGTTGGGGCTGTCTTGGGCTGTGTTGGGGCTGTTTTGGGCTGTGTTGGGGGTGTGTCAGGCTGTCATCTTGGGCTGTCTTGGGCTGCCTTGGGCTGTCTTGGGCTGTCTTGGGGCTATCTTGGGCTGTCATCTTGGGTTGTGTTAGGCTGTCTTGGCTGTCTTGGGGCTGTTTTGGGCTGTCTTAGGCTGTCTTCTTAGGCTGTCCTGGGCTGTCATGTTGGGCTAGCTGTTGTTGCTCTTTGGGTGCTGGTTCTCTCCCGTCCCTTAGTGCAGGGAAAAATTTTATCCCTGTGGGCAGTCTACAGGAGGAGAAGATGGAAGAGTTTCCCTTTTGTAGACATGTTACCAGTAGAATCATTTGGAAGTGGAGTGGTCTCTTTCTTTCTCAACTGTGGTCTTCGCTCCCAGGGAGGAACGTGGGCCAGGTGAGATCAAGTACCTACCCTGTGTCACCAAGTTAATGGTGCCAGGTTTCAGGAGTATGGCTGTTACCATGGTGACTGTGGATGCTGTGATGGGGCAAGTTCTACAAGGTGGATTGGTCTCTACTCCTACATGGATTTGGCTTGGAGAGTTTTCATGTCCCTAAGTAATCTTGCATGAGAATTTTTTTTGACATCTACATACATGTACATAATGTATTCAAATCATCCTACCTCTGAAGGTGAGGATTTGGGCCTGGGGATTTGGAACAATTTCTCACTGGCTGTAGCCCTTCATCTGAAGAAACAGCAAAGGAGACAAAGCGCCTTCATTTGACTGTACAAGAAGCGGCAGAGTACATGCTGCTAGAGTTCCCTTTCCTACCCACAGTCGACTGTGGGCCGTAAGAAAGGCGTGGAGATTTGGGCAAGTCAGGAGGGGCCTATGAGGTGGAGGAGGCCTTCAGAAGAGCCCAGGCGAAGATATTCTCTTTTCTCTCTTCTCTGAACTAATAGACCTTGGAAGGCTGATAGTTCAAACCTGCAAAGGATCACAGGTCATTTTGAATTTCAACAATACCCAAATCGCAGTGAGCCATGTAGAGAGGCTGAATTTCTGTTTCTTCCTTTCGGGTGGACCTATAGCCCCTGGGAGCCTGAGCTGGTGATGGCCATCATCTGTGTGGCTGGTGTTGTCGGAAGTATGGTGTAGTGGGTCAGTGAGCCTAGGACCTTTATACTGCCGAAGAAATGGAGGCCAGAGAGGGATGAACTTGTCCTTAGTACCATGGGGCAACTGGCTCCCAGCATCGCTCTGGCTCACGAGGGAAGCAGATTTTTCTCTCTCAGCTGAGGGAGGAAGAAGCTCTGCCCTCGTGAGCCCTTCTCGGGCTGACCTCTGAGCTTAGCCGGAGTGGATGTTTGGGGTGGAAGGAGAGAAAGAAACTAACTGTAGGAGCTCAGTCTTTGTTCTGAGAATTTCTGGTGCGGGGAAAACCAGTTCATCTTTAGACAAGTCATGCTTTTTCCAGAAGGGCGTGCTCACGGGTCCCGTGGTGCATCCCAGACCAGTCCAATTGCAGCAGGAGGCTTAGGATGGGTATGTTAAGCAGCAGCCCATGACACTGTCCACGTGAATTGTCTCCATCTCTAACCAGCCTCTGAATACTTTTACTTTCTCATTTGGCTGGGAGGGAGGAATCTGGAGACTGCTCTGTGGGTGGCAATAGCCTTGTGCTTACTGATCCCACTCTCCTGGAATAATACTGGAGAAGCTTCTGGGGTGCAGGGCTTCCTTCCTTTGCCCAGGGCTCCTCTTCCAGGCCTGGAGCCCCTCACCTGGTCCATCATGTGGGCAGACTGAGCAGGCAGGAGGAGGCGGGTCCACTAGGGTCTGTGTCCAAGGGCTGTATAGAAGGATGCTGCAGAAAGGAACTCTTCCTTTTTGTCCTGCCTGATTCTTCTGGAGAGAGAGAGAGAGAGAGGGAGAAAGAGAGAGAGAGAGAGAGAGAGAGAGAGAGAGAGAGAGAGAGAGAGAGAGCTAGAAGATGGTCTGGAGGGGTCCACGAGTGAGCTGGACTGTTTCTGAAAAATAGAACATATCTGCAGTCAGCCACAGAGGAGGTCAAACTCTGGGCGCAGGGCTGGAATGCAAGGGGCCAGGCAGTGGGTGGAGCTGTGGTTTCACCCTTCCTGGCAGCTTGGAAGGTTTGCAGTGCCCTTTGGGGAAGGTGGGGCTGCTCAAAGCCAAGCGTGTGGAGTGGGGAGGGACTCTACCCTGCCTGCAAGTTCCCGATGCCCTGTGCTGTGCTGCACCCCGGAAAGGGAAGGGAGCGTGCAAACCCCAACTCTCGGCTAAGCAGAAGGGCAGAATTTAATCTAAGGTGTGGAGAGTCTCTGTGCTCTTTGCCATTAGAAATAAATCGGGTTGAGCAAAGCTTGATGAGAGAGGAAAGTGAAGTATGGCTGAGCCGTGGTCAAGGGAACTCAGAGAGGCGCCAGCATGAGTGTGTGCAGAAAAAGCACGGGAGAATGAATGTCCGGAGCTAAGCACTGAGCCCTCACTCCCGAAGCCTCGTCTAACTTATAAATCCGTATATGTAGCCTCCCAAATTGTACGAGCTTCGGGTCTCAGGAAACCCAATTTGCTCCTGCAACCAGTGTGTCTGGAAACACCGAGCACACGCGTCCGCCCCCTTCCCTCCTCGCCCTCGCACCCGCCTCAGCTCAGCCGGGAGCAGCTGTGTGTCCTCCTCATCCTCACGTGTGCATGTGTGTGGTTTGGGGATTTCTGAGTGGCTGTTTATGGCTAGAAAATTGCCTGTTCCGGCTCTGCCCCAGAAGGACCATCTGGGCCAAATCGACTGCTTCCCGACCTTTGTCCACCCTGCCCCTGGCCTGCCCTTTTCAGCTCTGAAGGCACGTCTCCATGTGTTCACTTTTCTTCTCTGGCCATGCACCCTCCACAGCTGAATCTGCATCCCTAAGATGGGGAGAGGGTTCCGGGTGAGAAGTTAGCTCTCGTGGAGGAGTCCCTGAAACACGTAAGGTGGTGGCCTCCTCTGTCCTCTGATTCACTCTAGAGGCAATGGGATTCCTTCTCTCATGTCTGTGGTGTTCCACGGGAGCAGGGACTTGGCTGTACTATAGCAGTTGCAGCAAAAGCACCAGAATGTGGAACTTGGTAGTTGACCCTGTCTGCCCGGGGATGCTGTTGCTAGGATTGACTTGCTTTTCAACAC
Organism: Peromyscus eremicus; assembly: GCF_949786415.1. Taxonomy (NCBI): domain Eukaryota; kingdom Metazoa; phylum Chordata; class Mammalia; order Rodentia; family Cricetidae; genus Peromyscus; species Peromyscus eremicus. The sequence continues at coordinate 59,636,134 of NC_081431.1, read as the reverse complement.
CCAAGTAAGATAGGTCACACAGGAAGTGTCCACCTCCCAGTACACACGCTGCTGGGACAGATGTCCCACTTGAGACCCTCGGGCATTGCTTATTCTGGCTCTCGGGGGACAAGAGAAGATTCCACCTTTGATGAGCCTTTGGTTTGAGATGGGGGCTGAATTGCAAAGTGGATTTAGTGATCTCTGGCTACTCTTCCACCTCCCTCCCTTCTTCCCCCTTTCTTTCTCGAGACAGGTTCTTACTGTAGCTCTGGTTGGTTTGGAACTTTCTATGTAGTCTAGGCTGGCCATGAAGACATGGCCATCTTCCTGTCTCACCCCAGTGAGTGGAAGGATTGCAGGCGTGTACCCTCTGGGTGTTCTCTTGATGAATAGCTTCTTTTGGACCAATTCTTCCTCCCTCCCTCCCTCGCTTCCTCTCCCTCCCTCCCTCCCTTTCTCCCTGCACGATCTCACTAAGTAGTCTTGGCTAGGTTGGCCTAGGACTTACAGAGATCAGCCTGCCTCTGCCTCCCCAACCGCTGGTGTTAAAGTCATGTGCCACCACGCCCAGCTTTGGACCACTTCTTAAGCATCCATCTTTCTGTGACAGAGTGCTAAAGGGGTTATAGTCCAAGAGCTTTTGTAGTGAGTATGGCCATCACCTCCGAGGGACCAACAGTTAAGGCAGATACAGGCAGACAGTAACAGTCATTGGCATCCGTTGAATGTTTATTAAATGCTGGCCATTGTCTTCAGCTCGCCATTGGTGTGATCTCATTTAATCCTGTGGCAAACCCATGAGTGAAGGTCCTGGTATTATCTATCCCCTTTTTACAGCTGAGGGAATGAAACACAGAGAGAAGTGGAGTCACTCACCCAAAATTCTGTAGGCAGCGACTGGAGGAGCTGGGTTCGGGACTGAGGCCTATTCCAGAGCCCTACACCTTGAGACTAATGCAAATTCAGTGCAATGTAAATGAACAGGAGGGTTAGCCTGAAGATAGAGCAAAGGAAGGGGATTTCATGCTACGTGATTGACACCAAGCTGGAAGGGAGCTGCTTGAGCTCCATCTAGGGCCCTCCTCCAGGTCTCCAGCTTCCTTAGCAGAGCGGAGGCGGGTCACCTGACCTGGGTCCTTGGTGGGGAGCAGAGCAGCGGGGCCTGGGTGTGGGGTGCAGGCAGATGCTGCGGCTCAGGATAGTGTCTCCATTTCCTTTTTCTTCTCTGCCGATTGTTAGGTTTTCCTGAGGCGAAGGAGAAAGATTTGGGGGTTCCAGGTTAAGTTAATTCCTGTTTCAGGAAGAAACGTCTAGCCACAATCCTTTGTCCGGTCCTTGCTGTTTCCTACCCTTGCCTCCTCTTAATGCTGGCCGGAGAGGGAGGCGGGTTTGGCTAATCCAGCTGTCAGACAGCTGTGACCTCTTTTTTTTTTTTTTAACTTTTAAAAACAAGGGATATTTTCTTGCGTAACCGCAGACCAATTAGCAAATGCTGGAAACATAACATTGATACAATTTTATTTGATACACAGTCCATATTTCACTTCACACTTAATCTAAAAACAGCATTCAAGGCTATTCCGCGATCTCCACTCCGCGGTCTCTCCTCGTCTGGCCTCAGCTCTTCTTTGTTGCTCATCCACAGGCTGTACTGGGTCTCTGTGGTCGTGTCCAGTCTTTCCACCTCCCACCCCTCTACCCCATCCCTGAGCTGGGTTGCCTAGGAGAACGGTATCAAGGCATCCTTCTTAGGCATAAAATTTAAATGTGGGTGGGGGCGAGGCATGCCAAAGATTCGCCAAACAAGGTGAATGGTTTTTTTTTTAACGTTTAAAAAGATTTATTTATTCTCTGTGTATGAATGTTTAGTTGGCATGCATGTCTGTAAACCATGTACATGCCAGGTGCCCATGAACGTCAGAAGAGAATGTCAGCCATCCCTGGGGAACTGGAGTTTCCGAAGGTTGTGAGCCGCCGTGTGAGAACAAGTGCTCTAAATCGCCGTGCCGAGTCTCCAGTCCCCCCGTAGAGAGATGTTATAGCACAACGTTAAAACAAAAACAAAGACACGTGGTGAAAAACCTTTGCCATTTTAAATTAAGTCAGGATCAACAGCAGTGCCACCCCAGGCCTCACTGGAGCCCGAGGCAGCGGGAAAATACACCAAATACATGGCTGTCTTGACATGACATGTCAGTCAGTGTTCCTTGAGCCTTTCGAGTACATTAGTTTTTATTTCAGAAGAATATTGCCGTAGCAGCGGTGGTAGGGTGGCACCCTTGCTTGATTCCTGGGGCCCTGAGGCCCACCACCCATGAGGCAAAACAACCACTGCAGATTTGCACCAGAGTGGTATAAATCTTAGTTGCTGAGATTGGGTTACCCCTTATCCATTGTACCCCTGTGCCCTGCAGGACTGGTCTCTCCTCCTCTCAGGCATCCTATCCTCAGAACAAGGGAGGGAAAGGTAGGGCTTCCAGCCAGAGCCTGTTCTCTTGCCTGGCCAGAACAGAGGGAGGGTGGGGATGGGGGGAGAGGAAGGGTACAGAGGCCTTTGGCTGGGAGCCTCTAGTCTAACAGCTTCCAGCTGCTTCCACACCCACTAGACTTCCGGCTAGGGAGTGGTGTTTGGATGGCCTTTTCCCCTCTTCACATCAAATGTGCGATCTAATTAGGACCCTGGACCCCCCAGTCCTCCGTGTCTTGATATCACAGCTTCTCTTAGCTGATCCCGCCCCCACCCTGCTGGGTCCTCTGCTGTTTGTACCAGAGCTCACGGGGTGTTGTCCCCGACTTTCCCTGGACACAGCCATCCAAGGCTGAGTGAGCATAAGACGTGGGTCTGCATTCCCCGAGGCCTCTGCGAGCCAAACCAGGGTAGAGGCAGCCTTGGCCGAGGACAGGTCCTTTGGCTAGGAGGAAGACTGCAATTGAAAAGATCCCAAGGTAGGTTGTTTCACCCAAGACCCCTAACTTCTCCGAGCTGTGGAGTCAGGCTTGTCCATTTGTCCCTTATTCCTGTGTGCATGGATGATGTGTGGGTGCAGATGCATGCATGTGTGCCAAAGGTGGTATGTGGAGGTCCGGGACATCTTTACGGAGCTGGTTCTCCCTCCACCTTTACCTGGGTTCCAGGGATCAAACTTAGGTTGTTAGGCTTGCACAGCCAGTGCCTTTACCCACAGAACCACCTCACCGGCCCCTTATTTCTGTGTCCATTCAGATTAGAGTCGAGCTAATTAAATACTTTCCTGCCAGCCTCATGGATCATAAAGGAATCAAAGGAAATAGGGGTGGATGTCTGCTGAGTCATAAGGTTGTGTTTGACATTCCTCTTCTGTTGTAAACAAGCACTCCTTTATTTTTATGTGCCCTGCATTTGGGCTTGCCTGGGTTAATTGCTGCAAAGCCACGAGAAAAACATGGGCTGATAAGGACCCCTGCCCATCCCTGCTGTTCAGGGCCACTTCCGAATGAGGGAAGAGGCCACTAGCAAAGGAAGGCTGGAGCCTGCCTAACTATCCCATTTCCGAGCTCCATCCACACCTAAAACGTGAGGTGTACGTTAAGAGGAAGTTTTGTCTCAAGCCTTTTCAAGTGAAGGCTTTTCTTCTTTTTAACTTTACTGAGTTATAGTTGACACAAATGGTGTAGATTTAGAGGTTAAAACAATGCATTTTGTGAGGTTTTTTTTTTTTTTTTTTTTTTTTTTTTTTTTGCTTTATTTAAGGGATATGGTTTCACTATGTAGCCCAGGCTGGACCCAAATTTGTGATCTTCCTGCAACAATTAAGATAATAAAGGGCTGGAAATCTGGCTCAGTGCAAGGCCTTAGTTAGGTTCAGTCTCTGGTTCAGCCAGAAGACAGAAAAAAGTCCCCATCCCTCCCTCAAATTGCTTCCTGTCTCATGTGTAGTTCTTGCTCCGCCCTGTCCTCAGGCCACACTGATCTACTCTCTGTCACTGTAGATTAGCTTGCAGTTTTTAAGGTATTTTGTCATAGACTCTTACCGTGCATATTCTCTTTTGGAAGGCCTGGGCTCCTTCACTCAGCGTGATTATTTTGAGATCCATCTAATTCATTGCCTACATGAGTAATTTGTTCTCTTGTTGAGTGGCATCCTTCCCGATGGATTCTCGTGTGCTCACAGGTTTGTGGATGACTCTTTGCAGCTTGGAGCTGTTCGTATAAGGGTGCTGTGCGCATCGGCGAGCATGTCTTTGTGTAGACACAGGCTGTAATTTCTCTCCATGCGTATGCAGGAGGAGGATGGATGTGCTCTTTGGCGACTACATCTTCAGTGTTTCAGGAAGTGCTTTCCCCCACGTAGATGCCCCCTTCCTCTTCTCATCAGTACCCCTCCATGCTGGACCACACCGGGCATTGGCCAGTCTTTCAAGTCTAGTTGTTTTAAAAGGACTCGCCCTCCCAAAGGCTGGGTGTGTGCAGGGCATCTCAGGGTGGTTCAGTTTGCACTTCCAGTGTCTCCTTTGCTGATGTTTACTGTCTCCATGTAAGTCGTGTGCTCTTTGTATGTTCTTGTGGAAGTCTCGAGTCAGCTCTGTGTGTGGGGGGGTACTCTTCACTGGCCTTTTGTTTTGGGAACAATGTCTTTTTAAGAACCTCTTTTATTTGACGAAGTTCATTTTGTTAAGTTACCTTAGACAACTCCAAAGTCACTGATGTTTTCAAAGTCTCTCATGTTTTCTCCTAGAAATGTACTTTTAGCCCCTATTCTTAGGTCTGTGGTCTGTTCTAAGTTGTTTTTTAATGGTTGAGGAGAGGGTTCTCTTTTCAAAAGATTTATTTATTTCTAGTGTGAGTGTGTGTGCCTAGTACCCCTGGAGGTCAGAGAGGGCATCAGATTCCAAGGAACTAGAGTTTCAGATGGTGGGAAGCAACCATGTGGGTGCTGGAAGTCGAACCCTGATCCTCTGCAAGAGCAGCCAGTCCCCTTAACCACTGAGACATCTCTCCAGCCTCACGAGGGTTCTTTTGTTGGTGGTAGTTATTTGTTTGGAATATGGACCTATGGCTTGTCCAGTACCATGTATTGAAATCGTCTTTATATCTTGGTCAAAACCAATTGATCACAAATGGATAGGTTTATTTATAGGGCAAGGGGTAAGGGTGGAAAGTGTAGGGAAGGAAGGGAGAATCCCCAGACTGCCTATCTGGTGGGGCTCCTCTCTCTGACTCCCTCCAGGTCCTTTCCCTTTGGACCAAAGGCCTGCAGGAGGCCCTTTCCTTCTCTTTCCCCATCAGTGTTAGCTGGAGGCTGGCTGCTCCCAGCAGGAAAAGAGAGGCTGGAGCGAGGACCAGTCAGTCTCCTCTGTCTCTAGATAACTCCTCTCTTTCTTGCTCCGTCTTGCGTCTCCCCATCTCCTTCCATTATTAGACTCTTTTCCAAGTGTGTCCCTCTGGCCCTATGCCGAAAGGGCTCTTGGGGATGATGATTTCTGTTTTATTTTTCCATTTATTTATATGTGTATCTTTATAACACCACCACCTTGTCTCAATTACTGAGGCTTTACTCTTAGTCTAAGTACCCCGGTTAATAACTTCCTCCTTCTCTTCTGTGACAGGACTTGAACCCAGGGCCTTTCTCGTGGTAGACTGGCGCTCTACCATGGAGCTACATCCTCAGCTCTGTCACCTATTCCCCCATCTACTTTTGCTCCTCAGACCTGTTATGTGGCCAAAGCCGACCTTGAACTTCGCATCTTCCTGCCCCCGCCCCCTCCACCAGTGCTGGTATTATAGGCTTGCACCACCTGGTACTGGGGATCAAACCCAGGGCCTGAGATATGGGAGGGAGGCAAGTGTTCTGCCAGCCCAGCTACACTTGAAGCCTCAGATTTTGGTTTTCCGAGACAAGGTCTCCTTTGGTTCAGGCGGGCCCAAAACTTGCGATCTTCCCGCCTTTGCCTCCCGAGTGTTAGGATCTATCTTCTTTTACAAAGTGTTTTGGTTAGAACATTCTAAGTCTTTTTCCATGTGAATTTTAGATTTTGTCTTGGTTTTTAAAAAAGAACTTGCAGAGATTTTGATTGGGATTATGTCGAATCTATAGTAAATACTGGGAGAATAGATGTCTTAATAATATTGTCCTGACCCAAGAATAGAATCTCTTCTTTTTTTTTTTTTTTTTTTTTTTTGAGACAGTTTCTTCGTGTAACAGTCCCGGCTGTCCTGGAACTCTCTCTGTAGACCAGGCTGGCCTTGAACTCACAGAGATCCGCTTGCCTCTGCCTCCCAAGTGCTGAGATTAAAGGTGTGCGCCATCACTGCCCAGAATCTCTCAGTCTTTAGATCTTATTAATTCCTCTCAATAGTGTTTCATGCTCTTCAGCACATAGGTTTTGCATCTCTTGTCAAGCTTAGCCTAAAGCATTTAATATTCTCCCCACTATTATAAGTGTTTTCACTGCTTGTTGCTAGCGTATGGAAATAGAACTAATATTATATCCAGAGCCTCTCCCTCCGCTGCTTCAACCTCAGTTCCCCCTCAGGCGCTGGGTGTCTGCCCGATACCATAAACATAAAAAACACTGGCATCTTTCTGTGTTCTAAATCTCTTCAGGAGCGGCCCTGAGGCAGCCATGAAGGTAAAGGTTGAGGAGGAATGGTGTCCTAGAAAGTTCTAACCCTGCACAGAACACTCAGATCTCGGGCATGGTCTTGCCCAGTGGAGCAGATGTGAATGTGGTGTAGCCCCTTTAAGAAGCCAGGGTGAGCCAGCCTCCCGGGCGACTGGGAAGGCATTACCAAAGATAAGATAAGGCCCCCTGGCGGTTCTGAATGAGGGTCCTGAGCCACTGTGGCTGGCCTACTGATAGGCAAACAGGAACTAAGGTGATAAGAAAAGTGCCAGTTGCTAAAGCTGGCTGGCTGAGGTTCCCAGCTAGTCCTGCGTCTGAGATTGTAAGGAGGAGAGGTGCCAGCCATGCGTGTGTGGCAGAGGGCACTTGTATTCTACCATCCCATGGTATTTTATTTATGCTCATGGCAGAAAACGTCAAGTAGCCTTTACCTAGAGGCACTCTCCCGTAAATGTTCAGTAAGTGTATGCCCATCGCATCTGTTGTTCTCTGGTGAGATGCTCTGACTCCTGCCTCAGCCTCAAGGCTGAGCTAGAGACTACCTGATTTCTTCCTCAAACTAGGAAAACCCTGGCAAAGACTCGCCCTGACAAGCGGCAGGCATGGAGCTGCTCATTTGCGCCTATCTGCATCAATTTGCATGTGTTCTACATGGAGACGCTTTTATGCTTCAGAGTTCCTTAAATCAGTTACCTATTTTTAAAGAGAAAAAGCGGGTTTTTTTGTCTCTACCCTAACCTGCCCACCTCTCACCTGTATGCTCCAAAGATGCACGAACGATTTCTGCAACCTTAGGATATAGAGAATATCTGTGCTCACACAGTTCTTCGCCTGTTGTAGTTTCACATTCTTAGTGTATACTAATTCTCCTCTCCAAACTCCTGAGCAGGGCAGAGAAATGAGGAGAGGAAGAGGAGGAGGAGGAGGAAGAAGAACGCTTTAGCTCAGCAGCAAGTGCGCAACTGCTTAGTGGTCCCCCAGAATTCTGGTCTTAGAGCAGCTAGAGGCGTCCTGAGGTCTGAGGTGGCCTTCTCTCTGCCTCTGTCCCAGGGCTATGGATGCTATGACCACTTTCGTCTGCACACCCTCCTCCAGGAATAAATAAAAATATCATCCCTCCCCCGGATCCTGGCTCCTCTATTGGCCTGCCTGGCAAATATTTCATAATGTGGGCTCATCCAATTGGGCATCATGCCAGAGTTAAGCGCCTCAGGTTGTAGGCGTGCTCCAATTAGGTGAGGAGGCCTGGGTGGGACTACAGGCTGGCTCTCCACATGGGAGGCAGCAGCATTATGAAGGTAGAGGGTAGCAAGCTAAGAGTTGCCGTTTGCTTGAGGGCTAGGCACAGGACAGTCCACCAGCTGGATTTTGGCAGCCCAGCACTGAAGGGGTTAAGGTCCATCAGCATGTGTGGCTGTTAATGATTGCTTTCCACAGGGACCTGCTGGGTATTAAAGGGAGACCTTTCCCTATGCCTGAGTGTGAAAGGAGGCCGAGTTAAGGCAGCAGAGAGACTAGGGAACAGAGCCGAGCTGGTGAGTAAGTGGTTATTGCTTTGGTGTATGTCTGTCTGTGTGGTTCTGGAGCAGATGAGGAAGCTCTGGCCGCTTCTGTTCATCAGCCAGAGGGGGCTTTTGTCACGCCAGAAACAAATTTTCAGCTGGGCCGGACTTGAGGCTCACCCCCTTTTATGAGAAGGACGTCTTCAGAAGGGTTCTCAGCTAAGGGGGTGATCCTCAGCTCTACAGTGGAGTGCAGCCGCTTTGCCTGACCTGTGGAGGAAACAATGGTTTCATGGAGCCACCCAGTGCACAAAGCCCGGCCGGCCGCTCTTCCTTGCTGTGATCCCTCTCTGAGCCATTGTCTCCAGAGGGGGGCTCGGAGCTCTGAGCAGAGCAGGCTCACGGGGACACAGCCGTGGCAGATGGGGACAGCGAGTAAGCTGTGGAAGAGAGCGGGTGGGACAGACTGGAGGCAGGATTGGGGATGGACTGGTCACTCAGTAAAAAGACAAAGTTGTCATTTGGTAGCAAAACTGAAGTCTCAGAGAAATAAGAGGCAAACCAATCTTTGGCTTTTAGGTTTGTTCTTCTCACCCTTCAGCTTCCTTTTGGAGGGGTGTCCCCTCACCCTTCATTGCTATTGGGCTCTTTGACACCTTCTGGTAATGTGACCAGGAGTACGGACAAAAGTTCTCGGCTTTGTGGGAGGCGATGGGTGCGCTGCCTGCTCAGCAGATTGTGTGTGTGTGTGTGTGTGTGTGTGTGTGTGTGTGTGAGTCTTATGTGGTCATATGATTTTAAAAGAATTGTCACCAAAGAAGAAATGTTGACACCTCCCCCTGCCCCCCCCCCCCCCCCCCCCCGTTTGCTAAGAGCTCTTTTGTTTCCCTTGTCTCTCTAGGGAGGAAAATGATTAGATGACATAATGGTTCTGCTGGTTCCACCTGCACAGGGACCGTCGGGACAGGGCACTTGCCGTGCTGGTTTTGAATGCAGATTTGAGAGACAGGGCAAAGTCAGCCCTTGGTGGCCTTGCTGCAATGCTTCCTTCTGGTGGGGTTTCCAGGAGGCAAACAGAAACCAGGACAATAGGAGGGAGGTGCTGGCCACTAGACCCAGGAGGCCAAGAGCACAAGGAGCCAAGTTTCTGGGCAGTTGAGGCCAAGAAAGAGGGGGAAGTAGAATTTAGGGAAGGAAGGGACAGGCGGGCCCTCTGTGCCTTGTATTCAGATCCCAGCCACAAATGCAGCCAGACAGCCTCTCACTAGTACTGTCAGGGGGATTTCAGAAGGACTGCTGTACCCAGTGGGATGGATGTCACCTGTGGGCTCCCCACAAGTGCTCAGAAGGCCTCTTGCTTGGTTTCTGTGCTTGAGCTGTGAGCCAGAGCCCTGTGGTTTTTACTGGGTCTGTCAGCAGCTGCCGAATTGCTCCAACAGGTAGGGGTGGGTAGACTCGCCTGACCAAGGCTGACATCTGTCCTGACAGGGACACACTGCGAAGTGGCCTGGGCGCTGTTTCTAGGAGACAGTTTTCTCCTCTGAGACCGGTTCCCTACCCTCTTGTGTTTGTCCCTGGCACCTGCTTCCTACACTTTTTGTTTTTGAATAGACTGCAGGTTGCATCACTGGTGACTCTGGAGGGCTCCAGGTCTGGATGGGAGCAGGGGTCGGGGAGGGAAGTGCAGGGAAGGAAGGGAGAATCCCCAGACTGCCTATCTGGTGGGGCTCCTCTCTCTGACTCCCTCCAGGTCCTCTCCCTTTGGACCAAAGGCCTGCAGGAGGCCCTTTCCTTCTCTTTCCCCATCAGTGTTAGCTGGAGGCTGGCTGCTCCCAGCAGGAAAAGGGAGGCTGGAGCGAGGACCAGTCAGTCTCCTCTGTCTCTAGATAACTCCTCTCTTTCTTGCTCCGTCTTGCATCTCCTCATCTCCTACTATTATTAGACTCTTTTCCAAGTATGTCCCTCTGGCCCTATGCCAAAAGGGCTCTTGGTGATGATAATTTCGAACTGGGGAGTCTTAATGCATTGATTTAAAAGCCAGTGGATCATTAAAATTCATTGTAATTGGATTTTTTTTTCAAGGCAGGGACTCACTATGTAGACCAGGCTGGCCTTGAACTCACAGAGAACCTCCTGCCCTGCCTCTGCTGAGATTAAAGCTATGTCAGCTTTGATTGGATTTTAGAATGTGTCATTTGATTTTTTTTTTTTTTTATGGGATTTCTGTTCCAGGCTGACTATGAACTCTTTTTTTTTTTTTTTTTAAGATTTATTTATTTATTATGTATACAGTGTTTGCCTGCATGTATGTCTGCAGGCCAGAAGAGGGCACCAGACCTCATTACAGATGGTTGTGAGCCACCATGTGGTTGCTGGGAATTGAACTCAGGACCTTTGGAAGAGCAGCCAGTGCTCTTAACCACTGAGCCATCTCTCCAGCCCCTGACTATGAACTCTTGATCCTGATCCTTCTGCCTCTGTCTCCCAAGTGCTGGGATTACAGGTGTGTATGCCTGTAATGTGTGGGTATGCCACTGTGCCCAGCCTTGATTTTTAATTTTTAAGTTTCTGTTGTAATTGGGGGCAAATTTCCCATTCTTGTTGGTATAGTTCAGGATTGTCACAGGCCTTGTATTTCTGAGGATTCTGAACACACACTCATTGCTAGAAGGATGAAGTGGTTTGGAGTTGTCTCATATGATCTAAAAATGTTAGTGGCTTAGAGGACTAGGTCAGTGCTCTCTAACAGAAAGTTCTGTGATGAAATGGCCCATGACTGTTCTGTCTAGGACTGCAGCCTCCATGGATACTAAGTCTCAGTGAAATGTGGCTAACCCAAGGTACTGAAATGTTAATGTTTTTAAAAGTTAACAAAAATCTAAGTATGACTAGTGACCATCAGACAGGATGATACAGATGTGGGGTGCTGTAGTAACTATCTAGCCTGATGGTACAGATGTGGGGTGCAGTAGTAACTATCATGTCTGATGGTACAGATGTGGGATGCTGTAGTAACTATCTTGTCTGATGGTACAGATGTGGGGTGCTGTAGTAACTATCTTGTCTGATGGTACAGATGTGGGGTGCTGTAGTATAACTATCTTGTCTGATGGTACAGATGTGGGGTGCTGTAGCAAGCTTTCTTGTCTGATGGTACAGATGTGGGATGCAGTAGCAAGCTTTCTTGTCATACTATCATTGGATCACCAGCCCCCAAATATTGACATGATGACTTCTTTTTTTTTTTTTTTTTTCAAGACAGGGTTTCTCTGTGTAGTTTTGGTGCCTGTCCTGGATCTCGCTCTGTAAACCAGGCTAGCCTCGAACTCACAGAGATCCACCTGTCTCTGCCTCCCGAGTGCTGGGATTAAAGGCATGTGCCACCACCACCCAGCTGTGACTTCTTATTCATTATGAAAGTTCAGCCTATAGCTTAGGCTTGTTCCTAACTAATTCTTATAGCTTAAATTAACCCATTTCTGTTCATCTACATCCTGCCATGTGGTTCGTGGCCATTACCTCACCTCCTGCACGTCCTGCTTCCTCTGTGTCTGGCTGGCAACCCGCCTTTTTTCCTCTCTGCCTGCAAGTCTCCCCTAGACCTCCTGCCTAGCTATTGGACGTTTAGTTTTTTATTACACCAATCGCAGCAATATACCTTCCCACAGTGTACAAATATCCCAGAACAGGATGCTGTAGTGACTGACCATCAGACCAGATGGCACAGATGTGGGGTGCTGTTTCCTCTATTCATGATGACACACCAGCCACTAACTGAGCAGCTTTTATGCACAAGCTCTCTCCAGAGTGCTTTAACTATATGATCTTGTTTAATCCTCCCAGCATCCCTGGTATTGCTCTGTGTTACGGAATGAAAAGCTGAATCCTAGAGCTGCAAAGTGGGCTAGTCACTTTGAAGTCACGTGAGTGTTGTTCGGCCCACAGGGGCCATCCTGGATACAGGCATTCAGGCTGGTTCCAGGAGTGACTCTTGTTCCAGCTCTTACAGTAGTCCCCTTACATCAGTGAGACAGAGAGATACTTCTGCCCTTGGCAAGCTGCCAAGGGGCATAGAAAGTTCCAAACCCCTCTCTCCTTGCAGAAGGAGGTAGTCAGAACTTCCCACCACCCATCTGCATGCTCCCTTGCCCTGTCACGCCCAGTCTCAGGCTGAAGCTCCTCAGTGAAGTCTCACAGACTGGCTGTGAGGGACAGTGACAGCTACAACCTCACCTGCATCCCCTGCCTTGGTATCTGGTCCTCACGCACCATCATGTAGGAGGCTCCTCCCACCTGGTCCTCATGTACCATCATGTAAGAGGCTCCTCCCTCTAGGAGCAGCTGTCTAGGCTCCTGCCTGCTAGTTCTAGAAGACTTATGTCTGTGTAATCATCTCAGCTTTGTAACCAGTCAGAGCCTGCTGGCCAGAGGAAGGAGCAAGAAACAGGTGGGATGCTGAGCATCCTGCCCCCCTTTAGCATTCCAGCAGAGCAACAAGGGTCCCTGTCCCACTACCCCACCAAACATGTGTTCAGCTCTGTGCAGGAGGTGAGGATTTGGGGCACAGTCCTAAAGGCTGTGGGCAGTTAGTAGGTGGGTGTTCTAACTTACCCCTGCACCCAGGCATCATCACCCCACCCCACATCATGCATCGTCTCCAGACCTATAGCTGACAGGTGTTAGCAGTGAAGGGTTTGTGACTTTCGTTGAGTGTTCTCAGAGCCTTGTGAAACAGTCTACCACCGAACCGTGCGACTCCTTGTCTGGGGAGTGAGGTATGTCGAGAGGTTGACAGTAGGGCCCACTGCTGCTCTGCCGGTCACTGTGGCCAGGACAGTAAACCTCCTGACTCCGCCCCAGGCCTTACCTGCCTCAGTCCAGGGTACCGACCACACAGCAGGAGTTTCATTTTCTTTGTTCAGTCTCCCGTTCATAGTGGAACAGACTCATTTCCTCTGCTGTCTGGTCTGGTGGGAAGTTCGAGCCGCCTGTGGAACAAGGCATCACTCACTACTGTTGTTTTATTGTAAAAATGAGGCATCGAACAGCTTGACAGCCTCATGTTGCTGGATGGGAAACAAGAAGGCACGGGATGCTTCTGAGGATGTGGAAGCAAGACTATCAGTCTGGCTGGTTACTGTCCAAACACTCCCTGTGAAATTCCTTCCCATGAGGCAGGCTGGGTGGGGATGCTGATCCCTGTGGGACATTAGAACCAGATCTGCTGAGTTAGGAATGGAGAGATATGGTTTGGGTGACCTTCAGTAGACCCGGAAGCAGAAGCATACTGCCCTCAGTCTCTGAAGGGCAAGAGTTTGGGATTCAACCCAGAGGGAAGGGAAGAAGCCTAATTAATTACTGCTCTGCCCTGTCACCCCTGCGAATCCTGCTGACTGTTGGGAAAAGTCACCCTGGAGGCCAAGGAAAAGAATGGGGAGACAGGAGAAGAGAGAGGAGGAAGCTGGGGTGAGGGTGGGTGGGGACAGAACCTACCTTCCCCTGCCATTGTCTGGCTTGGCTCCTCAGGAAGGCCACGGGGAGGAAAGTGGGGATTTGGGGTTGCAGGTAGCTTTCTTTCCTCTCCATTTTTCTCCTTGTCTCAATAGGAACCACGACATAGTGTGAGGACCATGAGAGCGGGCTCACTACACTTCTCTAGCCTGGGCTGGGATAGAGGGACAGGCCCTATTCTGTGCCTAGTGGCTCCTGGGTCCCAGGACAGGCTGTAGTTCTCACCAACTTGACCGGTCATCAATGTTTGAACACTTACAATCAGGCGCCTCTGCCCCTGGAACAGTGCACAGTCATCACTGGCCGGAGAGGATGCTGGCCTGGTGCTGTGGCAGGACCTGTGGCCAGCTTTAACTTCCTGGGCTCTATGTTATGGAGAGGTAGCCAGGTCCCAGGCACTGGCCAGAGAGGCTAGCTTGACCCTAGAGAGGTGTGACAACCAGCTCTTCATCTGCTAACAGAGAGGAGTGACATTGATCACCTGCCCCGGTTACCTTCAAAAGACAGCTAGAATCCACAAAGTAGAAGAACTGATTTAAAGACAAGGTAATTTGAGGTGTATGGGGTAGGAGAGTTGCATGAGTTCATCTTTATAATTTCTTTCCACCCTAATTGAAGAGTAGGTTCTGTTTTGTGCCCTGGACTGTGCCCTCTCCTGTGGTAGGAATAAGCTGACCATGCCACAAGACAGGAGGGCAGCTGCGGGGGCTGGAAGGGAGCACACCGGGGCCCTGACTTGTGCTCCCCAATGTGTACCCGCCTCGTAACTGAGCCCACACCCTTTCCTAAGGTAGGGGCCGAGCTCAGGGTTGGAGCAAGGGCAGAAAAGAAAGGAGAAACAAGAGTAAGCCAGTGAGAGGAGACAGCTGGAAGCTGTTCCTGGCACCTTGGAACTAGTATTTTGCTCTGCAGGTGGAGAGGGGAGAGATGGTATTGTGGAAAGGGGGCTCTTTCTACCTCAAAACCCCCAGAGGTGCTACCTGGGCCCTGACCCCCCCCATTTCTTCTTGATACAGCAGCTGTAGGTAGAGCAGGGGCTGCTGTGGGGAGTGGTTGACTAGGAAAGTGTTTTCTCCAGGACAGCCAAGGAGTGTCAGGAATCCAGCAGTCTAGAGAGTTGGAAACTGGGCTGGTTTTTAATTGGGACAGAATGCTGGGGCAGATAAGGCTCTTTGACAGTAATGATGAGACCCAGACAGGGAAACAGAGCAAGAGCCAAGCTTCCCTTTGTGAGCTGCAGACCCCTCCTCCCCATCCCTCACCCCCTGCCCCCCTCCCACCGCCATCAGGCCCCACTGGAATTTGCTGGCTGGGAGACAGTAGGAATTGGGAGGGCTAGTCCCCTGCCCCTACCCAGCTCTCCTCGCCAGCTATGGAACTTCAGTGCTGGTGATGGGCATTCTGAGCACAGGGGAAGCATGGCCAAAGCTGATTCTGTCAGCAGATTCTCTGGGTCTGTGGAAATGAAGCTGCTTGGTACAGTGGGGTAGAAGGAGTGGAGTATATTCCTTAGGTTTCCAGTATTTATCACAGCGGGAGTCTTGGACAGCTACCCTGGGAGTAGTGTGTGTGTGTGTGTGTGTGTGTGTGTGTGTGTGTGTATGCATGCTTGCTCAGGGCCATGAAGATACTGGTTTTAACTGTAACTGTATGGTGCCAGGTGCACACCACATAGAAGCTGAGGATGTCTTGAACCACAGAAGTGCCCTGATGAGGTGGAGGGGATGTGTCTTGGTCCTCATGGAACGCCCCCCCACCAGTCTTGATGCTGTTCTCTCATCTGTCTTTGGGTTCCCCACTCTCACGATGGCACCCAGCATATTTCTTGGTTGTTTTCTAGCAGAATGTTTACAGGCATCCTCTGTCGTGCATGAAATATTTCACATTGAAAGTTTGCAGAGATTAATTCATAGAATTAGAAGAGGCCTTGTTTGCTCATGAGCAAACTAAGGGATACACAGGTGAGGCCATACTGCAGACTCAATGTGTCCCACAGCAAAGACTGACTTGCCCAGTTCCCTTTCCGCTCATGGGCATGCCCAAGGGAGCTGTAGGTCCAGTAGAGAAGTGACCACCTCCTGGGCAACTCTGGAAACCAAAGATGCTCTTTCTTCTGTCATTAAAGTCTTTCCTTCCTGAGTTTCTCACTTTTGAGGGAGTGGAATTTGAAAGGTCACCTTGGGTCTGGTCTTAGCCATCTGCCCTTGAGAAGGGGAAGCTTTCTGACATCCCCAAAGGAAGTAAAGAGGAGGAAGAAAATGGTTTCCTTTTTTAAAAGCATTCTATACCTGGTAAAATTTTCCTGCTGTCTTACTTAAAATGAAAACCTGTCATTCTGTGCAGGGTGATGGTGAGGAACACCAGCCAGGCTTTCTGTGTTCTGACTTAACCCCGAGGATTTGGGGGCTCTCCATGCCTAGGAGCCCTGTGCCTTCCATCTCCACTCCCTTGTGATGGCTTCACACAGTGTCAGAGAAGTAATTTAACTTGAGCAAAGCTGTGGGAGGCCCCTGAGCTCAGCTTGAAGAGAAGGGGGATATTTTTGCCTCCTAGAGGAAGAAGACTCATTTTCCCAATGCACCCCCCTTCCTCCTGTTCAGATGAGTTTAATTTTCTTCTCCTCTTAATGAAGATGGATAAAAGCCAAGCTATATATTCAGGGGAAGCCAGTCAGGGAAGCCGAGTGAGGGGGCGAAGGGACAGAAACAGAGCTTCCCTCCCGGAGAGGAAGTAATTAATTGTAAGAGAGAGCTAAGATGGGGAAGCCTTTGGTAATAGAATATCAGCCTTCAAATGCAGGCGGCTAAAAATGACACCGGAGCATGGGAGTCTTTTTTATCTGTTCATTTGTACATTCAACAAAACTTTATTGAGTACCCGTGATGGGCACAGACAGGGAACTCAAGAAGGCGTCTGGAGAAGGTTCTGGCTCAATTAACTAGAGATAGTTCAAGCCCAGATCTAAGGCCTACTGTCACCAAGATAAATCATTGACCAAAGCCTCACTAAATGACTGAATATATTGACCTTTTGGATTTAGGATTAGCCGTTTAAATATCAACAGCCATGACCCTGGTTACACCTGGCCAACTTGTCCCTTCACGGGTTAAATAATAATGTTGTCCATTTATTTTTCTGTTTACTGATCCCATTGTTCCTCTGACCTCAGTCCAAACAATTAGATCAGCCCTGCCCTTTGAGTGTCTACTGTGATATCACAGAGTTGCCATAGCAACAGACTATGATGTCAACAGAATGCCCAGTGCTGCAAAAAGAAGCACCTTAGTCAGAAAGGAATCTGCCATGTGAAGTAGAAGCAATAGAAGGCAGAGGAGCTGAAAGAGCGTCAGAAAGAGCATCTTGGCTGTTTAGGATGACATCGAGCCTGGGTCCTCCTTTGCTGGAATCCTCTGCAAACCTCCAAGGCACTTACAAGGACTGATAAGAGAATAAGCTTGTCCGGAGGCAGGGGGATGAGGAGGTGACCTTCAGAAGGCCTTGCAGCCCAAGAATCCTAAAGCACAGAGGACAGTGAGAAAGAGGAGATTTGACTAGCCTTGACCTATTCGGGGGAATTAACGTCCGTGCAGACCTCCTAGCGGCCGAGCAGATTTGACAGTTACCAGCTGGAATTTATCGTCTTGCATCTGGGAAGATATGCAGCAATAGATATACAATGACCCCCCTCGAGCCCCGTTCCCTGCCCTCTTCCTCACCAGCCCTGGGAGGAAGGCTTCCTTCCACTTTTGAGCAAGGAAGCTGATCCTTACCAGCAGCTGGGGCTCCACAAACATCCCGCCCATCCCTCTCGGGCTGCATATATCCCAGCTTCTTACCAGCTGGGCCAGCGCACTCGGAGGGCAAGCAACCGGAGAGGGGAGTGTGTCAGGCCGGGTGCGGAGCCGCTCCACACGTCTGTGCCCCTGTCTGTACAGATGAAAGCTGGGCGGGCTGAGAGAAAGGAACGGAGACTTCAATTCTCCTCAGCTTCTCAGCAACAGCAACAGTAACAGCCAATGAACCGAAGCTTCCTTTAACCCTCAGAAGGGCTTGGAAGGTCTCTGAGAAGCAAGTTGGTTTGCAGCCCCAGAGCCCGTGTCTGGGCTCAGAGCTGGAGAGGCTGGAACACCGTCTCCCTGCAGGTCGGGCTGGCATGAGTTTCCGTGCAGATGGGAATGCAGCCCATGCTCCTCCGCCCGCCCAGCTGCTCTGTGTCCTTAGCTCAGTGAGGTCGGACTACCTGGAAGCTGTACACCTGCTCCGTGCACGCCTCTCTCCATTTCTGCATTTCCTTCTTGGGAACCTGAACTGGGAGGAGGTCCTCTCTTCTTCATTTATTCTGTCTCTCCGGCCTTCTAACTGTAGCATCACAGGCGAATGCTAGGAAGCCACAGGCCCCCTAGGGCACCTGGGCTACCCCTCCCGTTGCCAAGAGGGAGCCCTGTCCCTGTTCTCCAGTGCTAGAGCCAGGAGAAAGGGCAACCCATGAAGCCTGCCCCAGCTCGCCCCGCGTCTCTGCCACAGCCTTAAGAGTTGGAACCAAGGACTTACTTCTCGGAGGGATGGTAGCAGCAGGGTGGCTGGTGGCTCCTCTGAGGCTGCCGACCTGGGGACGGAGCTTCCAAAAAGATGTTGAAGTTTCGGGCTGATCGACGGGTCAGGTAGGGATTTCCTCTGTGAACCACGAGCCTAGTGAAATCGGAGCAGTCCGAGTTGGTTGCTCATCCTGTTTGAATTCAGGGCTCGGCGGTGAGGGGTCTGCTGGAGATGACCACAACCTGAGAGGACAGTAGTTAGGTCAGTGGTTACTGCATTGCAGTGTCTGTGGAGGGAAAGCTATTTTGAAATTGTTAACAGCGGGTGGAAAGAGGGCATTGTTTGTAGGGTTGCTGGGTAGGAGGCTCAGGCCAGGGAGAGGTGTGCCATGCCCTGGAAAACCGAGCTGGGCAAACAGTGGACTGCTTCTGTGTGTGACTGTCTGAACAACTGCCTGCAGGGTGCTCCCAGGAACACAGAACAGAAGAGGCCTGGAGGGGTAGGGTGGGTGGGAAGCAGGTAGACATTCCATGCATAGGGCAAAACAGAGAATTGGGCGTTTTAAGGACCTTGCTTGTCCCGGATTGCTGCCCTCAGCTTCATTGGGTGACAGGCAGGCACTCTTCCTTGCAAAGATTTCCCTGTGATCCAATCGAGGGAGCATCCTTAAAAGAGTCAGGAAGGAGGAGGGACTATAGTTTAGGAACTAGAGGGTGGTTACCGATGTGCTGAGTTCAAATTCAGGCCTGGTAGATACTGGTCAGGTTTTAGGTTCAACTCAAGCTACAAACTCCGGGTATCCAAAGAGGCTGAAGACATTGCCTGCTGTACCTCTTTCTCCTGAATTCCTGGCTTTCATCTGAACAGCACCGGCTGGGCAAAACAAAACAACAACAAAAAAGCAAAACAAAACAAAACACCCTTTGATATTATCTTTAGCTCCGCCTGGCATCCTGGGGGTTGGGACACATCCTGGACTAGTGGGAGACGGTGGAAGGGACCAAGTTAAGCACACTTTGCTCAGGCGCTGGCTGGCCTGAGGCTGGCTGAGCAGAGTGCCAGCTCTTGGCTGTGGGTGTGCTTAAGTGCCTTTAGCAGTCTCGGTCCCCACGCCCGTTCCTATGGTTAACTGGAGTCTATGCTGGGCTCTGTTTCTGAAGAGGTGTCAAGGAGGAGGTGGGCCTTTAAACTCATCCGCCCCGGTGGGCTAGACACTACCACGTTCTCGCCAAGTGGTCCCCACTTACCAAAGCCATTGCTCCTTGGAAGACCTCTCTGCTACTTTCCTTCTGCATGTCCCCTGAGAGCTCACCCAGGAGCTGGCTTGACATCCTGTCAGCCAGAGGCACCTTCTCCCGTCTGCCTCATTCCCAGCCCCTGGGACCTGCTCCCCCAGCTTCCTGGCAGGCTCTCTGCCCAACACCCCACCCCACTCCTGGCTATAGCAGCCCTCAGTTAGGTACAACTGTTAGGCCACCACTGACCTTGCTGCTTGGTGGAGCCTGGGGCTTCTGCCATGCCTAGCAGCCTCTCAACAGGAGACCCATGGGTCTCAGGGTGTGCCTGAGTCCCAGCCCAAAGCTCAACCCTGGAGTTTCTGAATTTCTGGATACATTTAAAGAAAGGGATGGAGCTGAGAGCAGGAGAGGAGTCCAAGGTCACAAGAGAGTTCCTTCAGCAAATTATGAGCAAGCATTTTCTGTACGGAGCACGGGCAGTCGCCTTCCCTGAGAGGGAGGCTGCTGCATGAAATCGGGACTGTGTCAAACTCAGGCTCGGAAAACCCCGTCTCGCCACCCCCACCCCCCCACCCCCACCGTCCCCAAGGTGGCCACTGAATGCGCTGAGCATAGCTTGCTGAGAGCCTGAGATCTCTGGCAGGTGGCTAACACTGAACCAGCCAGAGGTGACCAGGCTGTCATTCTCTCTCCCCGACCCCACCCACCTGCACCTTCCTGACCCCGCTGGGGGAACGGAGCCACTTCCATGGCCTGCCATCCCTTTGGGTTGTGACTCTGCCCTCCCCAGCTGATGGCGTCTCTCTCCCCTCTTTTTCCTCCGCAGCCACAATGAAAGACGCAACACATTTCGACACCCAGTGACTGGCCAGGTCCCGGAGGAGAACAAAAAGTTTGACTTGAAAACGTAAGTTCCCCTGCGCTTGCTCTCTGGCCTCTGCCACTACTGTCCCGCTGCTACCGTGTGTAGGTTGGGCAGGGAATGAAGGAGGAGGGATTTGGGGCCCTTACCTCAGCTTCGAGGACCAGAAACCTCTGGGCCACATCTCTTGACCCCTCACACACTGTTCCCAAGTTCCATCAGAGAGCATGACAGTGTTTCCCATAGGCAGAGCTGAAGGAATAAAAGCCTGCTCTCAGTCTGGGATAGCCCCTGGGAGCCCCTGAAGGTAGCGCAGGGGAATCGGATGTAATCCAGAGGTCTAAATGCTCATGTTTCACTCGATATCCTGCCTCACTGAAGGGGCGGGGGAGGATAATTCATAGTCCACTGAGCTACTGTGCCTTTGAGCAATGAATTCCACCCCCTCACCCTCCCCACCCAGCCCTTCTAGGATCAAATACATAGCTTTATGTATGCTATTGAACCTTTAAAATAGAAGGCCGCAGGCCTGGTGGTACATGCCTGTAATCCTAGTTTCTTAGGAGCCTGAGGCTAGAGGATCTTGATTTCAAGGCCAACCTGGGCCTGTCTCAAAATAAGAGTAACCGTAGTCTATTATCTCAGAGTCCAGATTCTTAAATGTACATGAACAGGAGAAAGCCACGTGGGTGGCACATGCCTATAATCCTAGAATTTGGTCCGCAGAGGCAAGAGGATCAAAGAGTTTAAGACCAGCCTCACATAGTGAGTTTGAGGGCAGTCTGGTCTATGTGAGGCCTTGTCTTTAAAAAACAAGCCAGCCAGGTGGTGATGGTGCACGCCTTTGATCCCAGCTCTTGGGAGGCAGAGGCAGGCGGATCTCTGAGTTCAAGGCCAGCCTGGTCTACAGAGCAAGTTCCAGGACAGCCAGAACTACACAGAGAAACCCTGTCTCAAAAATCCAAAAGACAAATCCATAAATGAACAGACAAGAAAAGGGAGATTATCCCAGAAGAACCAAAGGAGCCCCTGGGATGATTTCTGAGCTGCACCTGAGGCTGGGACTTTGTGCTGATGCTGGGGTAGTGGGGGCAGGGCGGGGGCAGGGCGGGTGCTTTCCCTTGCTTCTCGGCTCTGACTAGTTGCCTTCTGTTGTTGACTTACATTCAGATCGGCCTTGGACATGTCCAACAAAACAGGTGGAAAACGTTCTGCTACCATCAACAGCGACTTATCCAACCACAACATGGTGTCAGAGGTTCCTCCAGAGCGGCCCAACATCCGGGTAAGTCCAGCCCTTTAGGAAATGCTGCCAGGTAGGAGGATCTCAGGATCTCCAGGAAAAGCCTTGCCTGCCCAACACATCTCTAGGTTCCAGTGGGCAGGCAAGGAGGTACAAGAACCCAGTGCAGAGCACAAGGGAGGAAAGCCCAGACAAGTACCTCATAGAAGACGAGGCTCCACACACAGGGTTCTCTACCTCAGCCCTACTAGTTTTTGAGACTGGGTAACGCTTTGTGGGTGGGGCTTTCCAGTGGTGTAGGCTGTCAAGTAGCGTTCTGACCTCTGCCAACTAGATGCCCACAGGACCTCCTTTCCTGTTGTCATGGCCGAAAATGTCTGCAGATGTTGTCCATGTCCTTTGGGGACAAAATCTCCCACTCTCCTAAGGACCACTGATCTTAGGAGACAGCAAAAGAACCTCCCATGAAAGATGAGGTGATAGGGGCGTCAGCATGGGAGGTGGAGGAAAGGGGACCCTGGAAGATGAAGTTATCCATTGAAAAGGGGGTGGAATGTGTCCTTTGAGGCCAGTGACTGTGGGACTTCGAGACTTGGACAAGCCGTTTGAGAGGCGTGATGAGCACTGAAGGTAGAGAGGGGAAGGAGAGGAGTTGTAGAAACCAGGGGAAACTGGGAGAGAGCAGTCCCGGACTGCAGTGTGTTCGTGCCAAGCACTCTCCCCAAACCAAGTGTGTGTGTCTCTATGTGTACTAGCAAGCGTGCGTTGGAAACACAATTGTGCAAGTTGCACAATCTGAAAAAATATGACTTATGTAAAATGTACAAAGGTGAAGAGCAGAGCTGCATATTTATAGACATCTCTGCAGCACAAGCTTATAATCGTGGACCGCAGACCGATTTTGGGTCAGTGGCTGCCTTTAGGGAAGAGAAAGGTAACAAGATTGAAGCCCTCAAAGGGAGGCCTAGCTCCACTTGACTGTTCTTATTAGGGGGAAGAAACAACATAAAGGAATGATTGTGGTGATAGTCCCTGCTTTTCTGAAATGCTTGAAATGGTTCAGAAAGGTGTTTTCAATTTTTGTGTGTGAGACAGAATGCGTGTATGGGGGTACATGGGACAGTGGGTGTGTGAGAGGGAATGCGTGTATGGGGGTACATGGGACAGTGGGTGTGTGAGAGGGAATGCGTGTATGGGGGTACATGAGACAGTGGGTGTGTGAGAGGGAATGCGTGTATGGGGGTACATGGGACAGTGGGTGTGTGAGAGGGAATGCGTGTATGGGGGTACATGGGACAGTGGGTGTGTGAGAGGGAATGCGTGTATGGGGGTACATGGGACAGTGGGTGTGTGAGAGGGAATGCGTGTATGGGGGTACATGGGACAGTGGGTGTGTGAGAGGGAATGTGTGTATGGGGGTACATGGGACAGTGGGTGTGTGAGAGGGAATGCGTTTATGGGGGTACATGGGACAGTGGGTGTGTGAGAGGGAATGTGTGTATGGGGGTACATGGGACAGTGGGTGTGTGAGAGGGAATATGTGTATGGGGGTACATGGGACAGTGACTTACCCCCACCAGCCACAGTCCACCTCATCAGGAAGTTCCACAGCCTTCCAGAATAGTACCACCAACTGGGGACCAAGTGTTCAAAACATGAGCCCTTTTAGGAGATATTTCACGTTCAAACCTCAACAGGGAGGCTTGGGAGTCCGGGAAGGAAAAAAAGGATGAGGCTCTTCCCAGTAGCTGAACCCAGAAGAGAAGGAGGGGTCTTATGGCACACAGGGGCTGAGGGCTGAAAGGAGATTGAAGGTGTGTGGGAGCTTGGGGGGACTGAGTGCTCTGGCTGAGGAGAAGCAGCTAGAGGAGGGTATTTTGAAGGTAGATTTTAGTGTGTGTGTGTGTGTGTGTGTGTGTGTGTGTGTGTGTGTGTGTGTGTGTAAATATGTGTGTGCGGTGTTGCTAGGGATGGAATCCGGGGTCTTCTGCATGCTAGGCGAGAGCAAGTGCTTCACTACTGAGCCGCACCCCTGCCTCTTAGAGGCAGGTTTGAGAGAGACATTCAGTGGGGCAGCATTGAGGAGACCGTGGATCAGCGTTGTCCTTGGCCAGGGGAGCGAGGCTTCTTTCAAAGACAAAGGTGGCAGTTTTCTAGGTAAAGGGTATGAAATCGAGGAAGTGCGTGTATAACTACAGTTGGGTATCTGGAGCCTGGCTGTAAGAGCGGGGGAGGGAAGAGGTGGGAGGGTCGGGAGTTTTGGGAAAACGGTGTGAGGCGGAAGTGGAGTTGCTGTTCGGGTCTCATCCCCACTGGGGCTGGGGACTGGAGGTCTGTGGTGTGTGTGCAGCTCACGTGTGTGCAGTATGATCCCCACCCGCACCCCCTTGAGCAGTACTTCTATTCCTGAGAGTTCGGAGGAGACAGGAGTGATGGGGTTAAGTTGGAATGTTGAGTTTCATGAAAGACAGGGCAGAAAGTCAGCAGGTGGGGATTTTGAGTCTGGCTCGGACGGAAATGAAACCGGGCAGTAGCGTGTGCGTGGATCCAGCAAAGAGGGAAGGGCTGAGGAGCTGAGGCTCTGCGTGACGTGACGTAGAAAAGCTGGTAGAGCTGAGGAGACGGGGAACAAAGCCCCAAAGACGAAGTGTTGTGATGGGAAAATGTTCCTGTGGGGTTGAAGGTGCTGGCGGTGTGGTGGCTTGGGTGCTGGCAGGGTCTGGATTCTCCATGCATGGCTTGGAGTTGAGGACGTGAGGTCATATAAAAGGGCATTGGATGGGCCATCCTCAAGAGCAGTGAGGTTTCCCATGCTGATTGCAAGTCTTATGGCGAAGAGAACGGCTGACACCATAATCCTTAGACTAAAACCAAACACACCAAGCAAAAACAACAAACAAACAAACAAAACACAGCAGGGTTATGCTGAAAGGTCAGCCGCAGAGCTCAAAGAAGACAGTTTGTCATTGCCAGACCCGGGGGTGATGCGTCCACCCGGCAGTGACAGCCGGGGGACACTGTCTACCCTCCCAGCTCTGTGGAATGTCTGGTGTAAGACAGGGACAGGATGCAGAGGGGATAGTGTGGGGACGTTGTGTGCGTGCCAGAAGCCTTGTGCAAGAGGTGATGGTAAGGAGAGTAGGGGGACCAGAAGAAGGAGCAGATGGGTCTGCTGGATGCCTGGGGAGGAGGCGCTGGCTGCCAAGCCCGATGACCTGAGTTTGATCCTCAGAGCCCACGTGGTGGAGGGAGAGGACAGCTAAGACCACAGATCGGTCTCTGACTTCCAACCTCACCATGGTGTGTGTGCATGTTCCTCCCAGGAGGAGGAAAACAAAAGACAAAAGCCATGCAACCACTAGTATGTTGAAATGTTGAAACTCATGTTTGAGATCAGACGATCCAAAGAATTAAAAGGCCAGGCCCTTGAGTTAGTTAGACGATCACAGCCTCACATTGCCTCTTACTGCGAAGGCACCAGGGGCCCACTGGAGAGGTATGCCCGTTAGCAAGGACAGCTCCCTTGCCAACAGAGCTGTAAGGAGAGGAGAGGACTTGGGCTAACTGCTGCCTTTGCCCCTCCAGGCGACTCGAACTTCCCGCAAAGCCATTGCCTTTGGTAAACGCTCACACTCCATGAAGCGGAACCCCAATGCCCCTGTCACCAAGGCCGGCTGGCTCTTCAAACAGGTGAGGCCACCCTGCCATGTTGCCTACAGCGACCGTCACTTTCTTCACAGCATTGGGAGGCTCCTGTACTCACGGCAGCTCAGGCCCTCTTTGGTGTGTTTTCCTCTTGCCTCTGAATGTCTCCCAATTGTACAAAGGTTCTGAGAAATTGAAAACCTCCCCAAAGTGAACTAGTGTCAAATTGGGGGACCCAAGATGAGGTTCCTGATGGGCATATGTGATGACTTTGAAATATGCCCGGTCACTAATCCCATCAGCAACCCATGGCACGTTCCCTGTGCATCCCCTCGCTGTGTGGGGGTGGGGTGGCCTCGAGTCCTGGAGTTTACCAACTTGCCCTGGATGGACACTGCTGTATTCTTGTCTGCTCTTCTACGTACTCATTCTGGGGTACCTTTTGCCCCCCTTCATCTTCCCCGGAGCCTCAGAAATGACAGAACTGGAAAGTCACAGGCAATAATCTGATGTCAGTTCCCGGTATCTGAGCTCTCAAGGGAGTCGCTGACACGTGCTGGTGGCAGCGGCCGGCGCTGCAGCTCCAGCCGGATGTCCTTGTAACTAGAGCAGTGCTCTGACTGCGGCTGCCTTCTCTTCCACACCCAGCTCATGGCCTTCCCATCTGTCTCTCTGTGTGTCCCGCAGGCCAGCTCCGGGGTTAAGCAGTGGAACAAGCGCTGGTTTGTCCTGGTGGATCGCTGCCTCTTCTACTACAAAGGTGAGTTTGCCCCAGCGCTGCCCTGCCGGGGCAGGGGGAGCCACGGACCACTCTGTCTGGCTGTTGGGCTCTGCTCTGGAAGCTCATTGGCAGGTGGATCTCTCCAGGCAGGTTCCTAGCACTGGCAGGATGTGGGCCATGGGCATCACAGCCCAGTCTCAGATTCATTCTCTGCTTATTCAATTCCTAGCCATAAATAATTATCCAGGAGGCAGCAGTTCTGGGTCCCAAATGATGATACAGCAGGTGAACAGGGCAGACATTTGGGGGCTGAGATTCCTGGGTAGGGGGAGGAAAAGGGCAAGGAGGAGGAGGTCACTAGTTACTGCTTGAAAGTCACCGCCTAATGGAGGCTGGTGCTGATTTTCCTCCTGGCCCAACAGAATATGCAATCTGGTCTGGCAGCTAAGACTGTTTACCATTTTGTTTACTGTGAAGTCCGCAGCACTAAAAGCTGGACAGCAGGGAAGATGTTCAGGCGAGGCTGGATAAACAAATAGTCCTGGCCTCTAGCCTCTCTGTCACCCCCCCCCCCCACATTCACGTGGGGCTCCCCTGCCCCAACACAAGAGGACAAAGATCTGAGGAACTCTGGCACAGCCTCTTCCAGGAAGTTATTCTAAAGTGCACACAGCAACATGTGTCAGGGTGAGTGAGCGCAGAGGACCCAAGCAAGGGCTAATGACAGTTACGGTGACCAAGATGCGTGGGAGGGGGCGGGCAGGAGGGATGAGGAGAGAGAGGTTGAGAAGATCTCTGAGCAAGGCTGTGGGCTTCACTTACCTGCTGTGATGAAGGCCTGGTCTGAGAGCAGGGCGGTGAATCATTAACTTCAACAAATACATGTTGTACCCGCTCACCCTCTGCCCTGGAGCTGCTCTTCCTGAGCTGAAGCCAAGCAAGGGCTAGGGATACAGGGACAGGGACAGAGGAGAGTCTAGAACTAAGGAATAAGAAATTCCCCTGCCCTTAGAACCGGCATGGGACAGGATTGAGGGAGGAGCCAGGGTCTCTGAAGAAAAGAGCAGGGCATACCAAAGGATGCTCATGGGCCACAGAGGGATGGTCTCAGGATGCCCCATATTCATCAATTTTCTGTGGTTGGGTAATTAATAAAGGAGAGGGGTTTGTTTTGGCCTTTGGATCTGGAGGCTAGGAGGTCTGAGAGCTCAGTGCTGGCATGATTAGCTGGGGGTGGTGCTGGGGGGGGTATTGGTGCTGCTTTGGCACATGTCAGAAAGTGGAAGGACAAGTGGGGACATGTGGAAAAACACAAAACAGCTTCACTTTGCAGCAAGCATCCTGTTCTGGAGGAGGAGGAGCCCACTCTAAGATGGACATGTCAGCTGGGCACACCTTTAATCCCAGCACTTAGGAAGCAGAGGCAGGTGGATCTCAGTGAGTTCAAGGCCAGCCTTGTCTCTGGACCAGCTAGGGGTACATAGTGAGACCCTGTCTCAAAGCAAAACAAAAAGAAAAAAAATGGGCACACCTTTCCCTTGAAGATGTCAGCACTGTTATGTGGGGATCAAATTCAGCATGAGTGAGGGCTGGGACCAACTGGCCACACCCAAACACAGCACCTCTTGACCCATACTCAGCCGTCTGGATGGTAACAGCTTCTGTTTCCCCAGATACAGCCCTGGGGTTCAACCTCCAAACCCCTTTCTCTGCCATTTCCCATGGCACTATAGGAAGGACTGAACAGAGAAGCCAAAAAACAACAACAACAACAAAACCCCGCAGACCTAATGTCTCATGAGTGTAACCAGAGAGGCCGATCTTGGGAGTCTATCACCTCAGCCGTTTCTCCTGTGTGGAAAACTTCTGGGTGGTTTTCAGGGGCGACAGGAGACAAATAGAAATACTGGGAAAGATAAGAAGGGCTCCCATGGCCTCATAGATGTCCCGCACTTGTCCCACAGAATATTCCCACCCTTTCTGGTCCCCTGTTGACAGCTGGGACACTGGCTGGGTAATCCTTCAGGATCCAGGATGAGTTGTGTAGTAGCCTGATCCTGGGATGTAGAGCTAGGCCCTCGCAGCACTGTGCCTTCCTGTGGAGGTCGGGGGGCCTGAATGGCATCCACAGCAGGGAAGGGCCTAGGAGGGTCTTAGAGTCACCCTCAAGGTGTGGCGGCTCACAGCTGCAATGCCATTGTCACTGGGGATTCCAAGGCAGGGGGTCATTAGCACAAGGCCAGTCTGGGCTGCAGAGTAAATTCCAGGCCACACAGGGCCCCATCTCAAAACAAAAACACTCAAAGCATTGCCCAAAGGAGTCAGTACCTCCGTCCTGCCCCTCCTCTGTGTATTGCTGTTGAAATTGTCCTGCGTATCAACACAGGATAGACAAGATGGGGTGAAGGATGCTGGCTTTGGAGTTAAGCTTCCCACGTTTTAAGACCGATTGCACTTTTTACGGCTAAGGAACCTGGGCAAATCACTTCCTGTCTCCCTGGACAATGGGGGGAATAGCAGAGCCTCGTAATGGGGCAGATAGGCGTGTTGGATCTAGTAAGGTATTGAACCAGCCTGACACAAAATATTCATTGATGTTTATCCTAGTAAGGTTGAAGAGCTCCTTGCCCTTCCTTCTACATCAGCATCGTTCTTTCACACACACGGGCACACACACGCGCACACACACGCATGGGCACACACACACATAAGCACTCATACGCACGGCATACACATGCACGGGTACACACACGCACAGGCATACACACGCACGGGCATACACGCACTTTTGTGCCTCTGTTTCCATGACAGATGAGAAGGAGGAGAGCGTCCTGGGCAGCATCCCCCTGTTGAGCTTCCGGGTTGCCGCTGTGCAGCCCTCTGACAACATCAGCCGGAAGCACACGTTTAAGGTCAGCTGGGCTTCCCCTTCCGGGTGGGGAAAAACTGCTCTCCTAGAACTTGGGGCTGGAGCAGGCCATGACCCCTAGACTTATCTGGATGGCTGGGAGGCAAAGTGAGGCCATGCTGGGACTCTCTTTTCTTCTCCAGCGGGTAAATGGCACAGATGGGTCAATAGAACTGTGTCTCTGGGATGCCAGGCTTTTCACCAGGGAAGAAAATTATGTCCTGAGCCTTTTGGACCTTCTGCCTAGCATCCTGCCTCCGTCCGCCTCTACAGAGCAGAGCTGTGGTGGGCGGGGCTCCTTGGCTCTTTTCTGAATAGGTTTCTTTTCTATTTTGAGTCTAGGGATATGGAGGTGCACACTTGCCCCCCAGTCAAACTTGCTCAAGTTTTAATCTTTAGAGAATATTAGGAGTTGAATTTTGTTTTAATCTTGAGTTACGAACCTTATGGAGATAGCAGTACCCCCCTGCCCGGTGGTGTTGGGGATGGAACCCAGGGTCTTGTGGATGCTGGGCAAGTGTCCTGCCGTGGAGACGCACCCCTGGCCGTGCAGACAACAATTTGAGAGGACAAATGCACAGGAAAATGAGACTCCTCCTGTTCAGTGTCACTCCCTCGGAACCCCTGGGGGACCTACTCAGCAAAGCTGTGCCTGCAGCTGGCTCCTCCTAGGCCAGTATTTTTCCACATTTAAAAAATTCATGACCCATTAAAAACTATAAAAATCCCATGCCCTTTGTGTTTTGTGATGTAAAAACTCTAGGCTCCTTTTCAAAATATAAAATAATAATATCATCTCTGCACGTCTTTGTACAAAGCCCCCCCCCCACATCCCCACACACCCACACCTCCAGTCGAGAATTGCTGTCCAGGACCCTTAAAACCCAATGTCATGGCTTTGAAAATGTGACAGAAACTACAGGTAGCACTAGCTTCCAAGGCTCCTTCTGCCCTGCAGATCCTGGTAGAAGAGGTGGGCAGCGCGCACGGGGCCTGCCAGGGAACAGGGAGGGACCTACTTGGCACATAATTAGTTTCCATCCTCCCAGGGTCTCGTGTGCCAGAGGTGTGAACAGAATGAACAATTAATAAAACTCGAACTCCAGGGAGCTGGGTTTCTAGCTGGGAAAATAGAAACAGGCTGTTTAACCAACAAACAGGCCCGCTCCACAGACACATTCGCACCCACACACCACCATCCACAGCCTGTCTCGCCCTTCACTCCAGACCTGTCAGAGCCACAGACTCCAAACTGGAGCTGTACCAGCTGCAGGCATCAGATACATGTCCTAGAATGACTGATGCACACCCTTCCGTGGAGCCTGGCGACCACTGCGGTGCCTGCAGCGACTCACACCACACCCTCCTCTTTCCCGTGTCCTGCACTGCCTCTTTAAGGCCCCCACGTGATAGCTCTGCTCAGTGGCCTACAAAGGGTTCTGACTGGTGCTATTCAGTGTCCCATCCCCAGGGAAGGGAGGGGAGCGGAGACAGACAGACATCAGGCTTGTCCCGTTGTGGCCACCAAGCACAAGCCTTGGATGGCAAATAATGAGGAGCCAGGAACTGTCCCTGCCTGGCTACGGTTGAATGACTTAACTTCTTTTACCCCCCCTCCCTCAATTCCCCACCCAGCTCCTTTCCTATTAAAGCTGGTGCCCCTCCCTGCACCCCGTCAATGCCCCTCCCTGCACCCCGTCAATAGCCCTGTCTTTTCCCAGGCCCTCTGCCTTCTCCTGTCACAAGCGCTTGGTCCTGGGTCTGTTTGCTCCTTGTTCCTTGTGGCATGTTTTGTCCCCCACGTGACTGAGCCCAAGCGCAATCTCCATCTGCCTTGTGACTGGAGCCCCAGCCAGCCAGCTGCACACACAGGTTGCCCATGCAATAAACAGATTCATTTGCTGACTCCCACCTACCCCACCGCACACCACCAGCCCTGCCCGTGTCTCCCACACCGCCATGCCAACCCTGTGTTCTTGTCCCAGAGGGCTTTTCCTGGGCTCTGGGTGCTGCTCTTCAGTTTCAAGTCCCAGCATCCTCCTTGCCCTCTTTACAGCTCCCTCGCTGTCCATTAGCACCGCCCCCTCTGCCGCTCTGCCTCCTGCTGGGTCCTCTGCTGCAGGGCTGCCCAGCCAGAGGGAGGAAGCCCCCAGTCCCGTCCCAGAGAATTCCAGGCTGAGGAAAGGTGGAGGGAGAAGTGAGGGTCAGTGAAGGGAGTCTCCTGAAGGTTGGGCGAGAAAACACTGGAAGGGTGTTGTTCAGGAGAGTCTTGGGTTTAGCCAGAGGGCCTGACCTTTCGCCTTCAACCCCCATCAACCTATGGGCTAGCATCCAAGCGAGCCAAGACCAGAACGAGACTCCTAATTACATCTGGAGCCCCCTGTTAGGTGATGCAAATTTTAACTGCTGTTGTTTTTAGGAATTGAAGGTGTCACCAAGGGAGTATGCTAAGGTTCCAGGAGGAACCTAGCTAGTCCTGTGGCCTTTTATTTCCTTGAGTTTCACTAGGCAGAACCCCCCTCCTGTGCTGCCCTTCAGTGGGTGCGTCACTTTTAAGGTGGAGCAAAACAGCAAACTTGTCTGCTAGAGTAGCTGGGGTTAACATTGGGGCTCCCCGATTCACTGCCCGCCGTAGTCCAGATTCCCGTAGTGCATGCCCTCTATGCCCCATCCCTTGTTGGGCTGAGCTGGGTACTGCTGAGTGCTGTCCTTCGGGGTGGTGTCGCTGACTGGAAGGGGACAGCCTCACCGTCTGGTCCTGTCTCTTCCTCTGGTGTCGGTTGTCTCTGCCTCTCCTCCTTCTGGCCGCATGAGGACCCTCTCCTCCGGACAGGAGCTCTCTTCTGGGTTCCAGCCCGCTGTGCCTGCTCACGGCCGTCAACTAGGTAGTGTGCTCCATCTGTTTGCTAGTGCGTGCCCTGCATGCCGTGGATAGGGGCTCAGGTGTCTCCTCCTGAGGAAGGGGCAGGGCCAGCTTCCCAGTGAAATTGGGCTTGAGATGGGCCTGTTTAGGGGACCATCTCCCCCAGCCCTGGGGTAATTGTCTTGTCACTAAGGTGGAATCGAGGGAAGAGAGGGTGTGGTAATTGTCCCTCCTGCTTACTTCAGGTGGGGGAGGTAGGCTCGCTTTCCTGGT
This sequence comes from Peromyscus eremicus, assembly GCF_949786415.1. Classification (NCBI taxonomy): domain Eukaryota; kingdom Metazoa; phylum Chordata; class Mammalia; order Rodentia; family Cricetidae; genus Peromyscus; species Peromyscus eremicus. The sequence continues at coordinate 59,604,247 of NC_081431.1, read as the reverse complement.
TTGTGGGCTTTGAGGTCATATTCAGAGACCTAACCCAGGCAGTATCTGAGAGGTGGCTGCAGGCCACCCGCCTTGCCTGGCTCTTAAGCTCCTCCGGGAAGAAGCCGGGGGCTGTGAATGGCCTGCCTGCCTGACTGCCCCTCCTGTGGGTATTGGTGTCTTTTCCCTGCAGGTGACTGTTTACTGGGTAGATGAGGCCAGGGCCAGTTCCACGCACTGCCTCTCCCCGCAGGCCGAGCACGCTGGAGTCCGTACCTACTTCTTCAGTGCCGAGAGCCCTGAGGAGCAGGAGGCCTGGATCCAGGCCATGGGCGAGGCTGCTCGGGTACAGATCCCACCAGCCCAGAAGTCAGCGCCCCAACCTGTGCGCCACAGGTGAGTGCCAGGGTACCTGGCGTGGAAGGGAGGAAAGGAAAGAGAGACATTCTGAGGTACTCAGCTTTGTGCCGTTGCTGGGCCCACTGTGTGGGCTCAAACCTCCAGAGGGAGTGAGGACCACCTCCCTTGCAGCAGGTCTGGCCAGCAGGTTGCGGAGTCTAGCCTGTTCCTCCTCCTCTTCCTGAGCTGGGAGGGTCTGCAGAGAGTGCCACTGAAGCTTGGCCAGGAGCCAGAGACTGGGGTCATCTACTCACTGTTTCCAGGCTGTTTGTGTTAAACACTGTGGAGGAAAATGGAGTCAGGTTTGAATCATTGTTAGCTACTTGGCCAGGGTGGGACCTCAGGGTGAGTGACTTAACCTCTCCGAACCCGATTTTTCTCTTCTCAACTCTAGCAGTTGGATTTGTCCTGGATGAGGACTGCAGATTATATATGTCCTCAGTGCCCACCTCTCCTTCCACTGTGTGGAACCTTGAGTTAGGTGAATGGGGATCCAGAAGAAAGGGCCTTACAGTGTAGACCCCAGGTCTGGCCATGTGTCATAGAAACGTTTACCCAGCAGTGTTTCAGCAAGGAAGCTTGTCTGTCAGGAAACTCTAAGGAGAAGTTGTCTCAAGGGTCGTCTTTGTGCATTGCCAGAACCTAATTCATCGGCTTCACAGATTTGCCAGAAAGAGCAAATGCCGGCCTAGTCAGCATTTTTACTGCTGTGATAAACACAGACCAAAGGCAACTTGGGAAGGAAAAGGTTATTTATTATCTTACAGTTTAGTCCATCCAGGGACTTAGCATCATCCAGGGAAGTCAGGAGGAACTCAAGGCAGGAACCTAGAGGCAGGAACTGAAGCAGAAGCCATGTAGAAATGTTGCTTACTGGCTTGATTCCCATGGATTGCTCACCCTGCTTTCTTACACCATCCAGGACCACCTGCCGAGGAGGTGGCACTGTCCATGGTGGCCTGGGCCCTCCCACATCAATCATCAATCAAAAAAATGCCCAACAGACTTGCCCACAGATCTGTGTTATGGAGGAATATTCTCAATTTAGATTCGCTCTTCCCAAATAACTATAGCTCATGTCAAGTTGATAAACACCCAACAAACAAAAATAACCAGGACATAGATTCTGTACCAGGTCCTAGGAGCACAGGGGATGAAAACCTGTCATGATCCTGCCCTTATGGAGCCTTCGTTCTAATGATGCTAGACCCAGAAGGGCTGTGCTTTGGAGAGGGACCTCCATGTTGACCTGCTTGGAGACAACAACTTGTACCCTTGCTGCCCACCATGCTGTATCTCATAGCAACCCTCTGAGGGCAGGTGGTACTGTCCATTCGGCCGGTGACTTGTGGAAAGACACAGGACAGGGTGGACCTGTAACAAGTCTCTGTACTGCTCTGAAACTGGGGTACAGTGCTGGCTGGGTCTGGAGAGCTGGTTGGAGACAGATAACAGACAAGACCAAAATGAGGGGCTACCACATCCAAGGGCTGGGCTCCATGTCAGTAGCAGAAGGGAAAGCCATTTGGGTAATGGAGGGCCGAGCAAGTGGAGGGTGGAGGGTTATTTGACTTTTTCACATCACTGCCCAGCACTGAAGTAAAGCCCGGGATTTAGGAAGAAGAATTGGGTGTCACTCTGCCCTGGTTCCATCACTACCTTTCTGCCTCTTCCTCTCCACTCCTCCCAACCCACTCACCGCTGCCCTACCCCACACTGCTGGGCCAGTGCGGCTGACAGTCTCTACCTTGGCATCCTGCAGCCACGAGAAGCCAGACTCGGAGAACATCCCCCCCAGCAAACTCCATCAGCAGCCACCTCACAACAGTCTCACCAAGCCGGAGCCTGAGGCCAAGACTCGAGGGGAGGGGGATGGCAGAGGCTGTGAGAAGGCCGAGCGGAGGCCGGAGAGGCCCGAAGTCAAGAAAGAGCCTCTAGTGAAAGCCAATGGCCTCCCACCTGGACCTGAACCAGCCTCAGAGCCTGGCAGTCCTTACCCTGATGGCCCGAGGGTCCCAGGAGGTGGGGAACAGCCTGCCCAACCCAATGGCTGGCAGTATAGCTCCCCAAGCCGACCAGGAAGCACAGCTTTCCCACCTCATGATGGGGACACTGGGGGACACCGGCGGAGCTTTCCACCACGTACTGATCCCGACAAAATTGCCCAACGCAAAAGCTCCATGAATCAGCTTCAGCAGTGGGTGAACCTGCGCCGTGGGGTGCCCCCACCCGAAGACCTTCGGAGGTGAGGTGGCCGGTGGGGGGAGGAGGGTGGTTGTTATAGCTAGGGCATGGGAAGAGGGCGTAACCTATGAGACATCCCTTTATTAGGAGCCTTCTGGAAGCTGACTGTGCTGGGAAGCCAACACAGTCCCTGATTCTCAGCTTGTTCAAATCCTGGCCTCCAGTTGTTTCTCTGTCTGCTGCCTTCAAAGGAAAGGGCAGACCGGGGCGTGGTGTCACAGTCCTGTAACCTCAGCTCTTGAGAGGCAGAGGTGGGAGTTTTAGGAGTTCTAAGGTTATCCTCCACTATATAGTAAGTTGGAGGATATCCTAGGCTACATGAGACTCTGGCTCAGAGGGGGGGCGAGAGAGAGAGAGAGAGAGAGAGAGAGAGAGAGAGAGAGAGAGAGAGAGAGAGAGAGAGGAGAGAGGAGAGGAAAGGAGGGAAGGAGAAGGGAAGGGAGGAAAGGGAGGGGAGGGGAGGAGAGAAGAGAGACGCAGTCCATGCCTGGAGTAGGCAGGAGGCAGGCAGGTGTGGAGGCAGGCCTCGAAGCTGTTCAGCTTAAACACCAATTCCTGCTGCAGGTCCTGTAACATCTGAACCCAGTGCTTCTACTCACTGGGGTTCAAACAACTTGCGCCATTTGAAACAGCTCTATCGTTTCAAAGCCACTGTTCATAGCAAGTTTTTGGGGGAGAGGGGTTGTTGTTGTTTGAAGGAAACAAGGTACCTCATTTGTCCGATTGTTCCGTGATGACCAGTTTGCTCCATGGATAAATATGGGGACTTATCTGATGACTGGCCTTCAATATTTGGTGGTACCTACTGAGCCTGATAGTGTTTGTCAGGGCAAATGAGCTCGGATGTAGGGAACTCCGGGGATGGTGGGCACAGCCTCAGGAGGGATCTTGGGCCCTGAAGAAGCCCACTTTTCTAGACAGTTAACATCTCGCTGTTGGTGATTGGGTACTTGGGCAATTGGCTATAAGTCCTGGGAGCCTACTGGCTCTGACAACATGTGACTAGAGAGCCACATTTTCATCCTTCAGGAGCACGGTACACTTGAGTACGCTCTTCTACCACCTGTCCTGGAAGGGACCTGGTCAGTTGGTTCACACTCAGATGGAGATGGCAGATAAGGCATAGAGCTGTCTTCCAGGACATTTCATTTTAAAGACACACAGGTTGAGCTCTGAATGGTGCAGTCTTTGCTCTAGGAAGCTGGTTGAGGGGTGGGACTTTTTCTCACCTCTAGAATACGCCTAGAAACCTGCCTGGGCAGTGGCCTCCCCTGTGTCCTTACTGGATACTCCAGGGCTCCAGACACCTTTTCCAGCACCTACTGTGAACTGGAGGACTGGACTGGGTGCACGGGGGGGCAATGATATGTCCATGCTGTCTACTTTCCTTACAATGGCCTCTCTCTCTCTCGGTCAGTCCTTCAAGGTTCTACCCTGTGTCCCGCCGGGTCCCTGATTATTACAGCCCCTACTCTTCCCAGTACCCTGAGGATTACCAGTACTACCACCAGGAGTACGGCCAGACAGCATCTGTTCCATGCCAGCCTACGATAGGATTAGTCCACCCTGGGCCCTGGAGGACAAGCGGCACTCCTTCCGTAATGGGGGTGGACCCACTTACCAGCTTCGTGAATGGAAGGAGCCCACCAGCTATGGGCGGCAGGATGGCACTGTTTGGATCCCCAGCCCCTCCCGACAGCCAGTCTATTATGATGAGCTGGATGCTGCCTCTGGCTCCCTACGACGCTTGTCCTTGCAACCCCGGTCCCACTCTGTGCCCCGCTCGCCAGCCAGGGTTCCTACAGTCGTGCCAGAATCTACTCCCCCGTGCGCTCACCTAGTGCCCGTTTTGATCGGCTGCCACCTCGCAGCGAGGACATCTATGCAGACCCTGCTGCCTATGTGATGAGGAGATCCATCAGCTCCCCAAAGGTGAGCCACCAGCCCGCCCCTCCCTCCGAAGCCCCTGAGACTGTCTGCTGAGAAGAGCTGGAAATGCTGGGATATCTGGGATCTGCCCTGGGTAGCCTGGCCTGTGGTACCATCCCTAAGCGAGCTGCCTTGGGGGTTGTTCTGGCTTCTAAATAGGAACCCTGCCTATTCCCAGATTGTGCTAAAACATTGCGCCGTGTCTAAGAGGACAGAGAAGGTCTGTCCTCGGATTGTGAGGACTCAGGTTATTGTGAATGGGGTTGCTGTGCATTTCAGTTTGAACTCGGCTCTGGGACAGAAGACAGACCCCCTTAACCTTGAACTTTAGTTGGTGGGGAAGTCCACAGCCTAGCCATATTCTCTCACCTCTGCAATCCCCTTTCTCTTCCAGTATGATTACCTGGGAGACAGGCGGCCAGTCCCCGCAGGACTGTTCCCCTACAACTACCCACCATCCCCCACGGTCCACGATAAGATGGTACGTCCTCTCCTCCCTTCCACTCCACCTCAGGACCTCCTCGCCTGCATCCACCCAAGGTGGAGCTGAACTGGGGCAGGTGCCAGGGATGCTCTGGGCCCAGTGCCTGGCCCATGTATTTTTAGAAGTCTCTGGATACCTCCTCCTTCCCCACCAAGCCTCCAGCCCCCAGGACAGGGTTTGGAGCCAGCTGCCCCTTCTCCTCTGTGGCACAGAGCAGAGGGCATAGGCTCTCCTGCTGGCAGCTCTTCTCACCAGCACGCAGGAGGAGGGGCCAAGGCTAGCTAGGAGTGGGAGCTGGATGCAGAGCCAGCCTAGGTCTCCCAGGCTAGAGCATGTGGACTTTCCCCCTTGGTGCCTTGAGGACAGCTTGCCTTTGTTTGGAATGCCACCTGTGGGGAAGGGACAGGGTTCTGACCGAGGAAGAAAGAGTGTACCGCATTGTGTTTGCTCCCTTTCCTGCTGTTTCTGCTTCTAAGATGTATTCCCCTGGAGGGTCAGATACAGACACTCCACACCACTAAAGAATCTGTCCCATACCCGGCAAGGGAGGCCAGGGTGCAGGAGCATCACTCCCCACGCTGATGCTCACACTGCTGTTCAGACTCCAGGGCCTTGATCCACAGCAAATGTACGTTTCCAGAAATAGCCCATTTCCCCAGAATATTTGGAAACCCTTCTGATGAGGTTCGCAGGGTGGAACAGAGCTAACAGCTGGGAAAGTGTGTCCCTCATCCCTTCTCCACCTGCCTGTGGTCTCGTCCCCGTCCACCCAAGAACCACTTACAGGACCAGACAGAGACTTTTCCCTGTCCATGCCTAGCTAACTCTTAACTACTTTGCTTCTTCTTCTTTTTTTTTCTTTTTATCGTTTTCTTTTGTGTGTTCCTGTTTGTTTGTGTTGCTGGTGGGCTCTTTGGCCTCGGGCTCCGGGTAGGATGAACTGTTAGATCTTCAGTTGCAAAGAAACCTAGAGTATTTGGACCAGCAGGTAGGCAGAGCTGGTGCCCCTCGCCATCCCATGCCCTCCTGTCCCGTCCCCGTTCCCCTGTCCCTGACCACCCTCCAGCCATCCGGCAACCTTTGTTGGTGTCGCCAAGACCCAACAAAGTGGCTTGTGCTTCGGTTTGCTTCCTCATCTCCCTCCCCCTGAATCCCTTATGGGCAGCTGGGGTGGTCGTCAGGAGAGAAGCGTAGGAACGGGAACACAAATAATTAACTACCACTATCCGCATTCTCCATTGCCGGGCACACACGGAACGGCCCTCACAGGCAGGTGGGCATTGACATTTTTGCTGAAGAGAGTAGAGGCAGGATTTCGGCCAAAGATGCCAGGGGTTTAGTTAAGCCTGGATCTGGGAAGTCATATCCTGTTTTACCAGTCATTGATAAGCTCCATAGTTATAAACAGGTATCCTATAGATTTGCCCTAGTAGAAAATGGTATCAATTTCATATATTTGTTAGTCCCTCAACAAAGCTCTTTTGCGTATACGCTCATGGTCCTGAGAATTCAGTGTGGCTGACACAGAGGCAGTAATGTCAGCTCAGTTTGGATGATGAGCAAGCTGACCAGGCAATGAATATTCCAGTGAGACACAAGCTGCTGACTGCCTGGTCCTCCTCCAGGCTTTTCCCTTTGCTCCGCTGTCCTTTAACTCCAAGAGGGCTACTAGAAACCTCGGTCTAGATAGGCTTTCGGTGAACCCACACACTTATTCTTAGATATGTGCTACAACTCACAGGGAATCTGCAAGTCCTTATCATTTTCCTGTGAAGCCAGCCTGGGGCAGTGGAGATGATTGTAGTGATAATATTAAGAATAACTAAGGTGTGGTGGCGCACGCTTTTAATCCCAACACTCAGGAGGCAGAGGCAGTTGGATCTCTGTAAGTTTGAAGCCAGCCTGACCTACATAATGAGTTCTAAGCCAGGTAAAGTTACATGGTGAGACCCTGTCTCAATAATAATAATAATAATAATAATAGTAATAATAATAATAATAGTAATAAAAATAGTAATAATAACAGCAGCCTGGTGCTTTCTCCATGCCTTATAATAGACTGAATATAATAGATCACAATCCTTTTAATTTTTGTAGTAATTCTAAAGATGGGAACTGTGACTATCCTATTTTACAGACAAGGAAATAAAGCACAGAGGTTAAAAAAACATGCCAAGGACCCAGCCAGCGAAGAGCAGAGCTTAGGTTTTACCCCAACTTGTAGCTGGGAGACAAGGCCAGCATCACATCTCATCAGGACAAGTTCATGCTCATAAATCTGTAGGCAGAAACGTGACCTTGGAGTGCCTATATTCACTGCTATGACTCTGTGCTCTTCCAGTAACAGTCATGTGACATGTCATCTCTTATAGCCTCCCTGCTAATGGTGAGATCATCTCTGTAAAAGGCCTTTGGCACTGGGAAGCTCTGCCTGCCAGAGTTTAGTCAGCAGGGCCAGCTTCTGGCTCTCAAGGTCCTGGCATTCTTGTTCCAAAAGCAGTGCATTGTACTCATGCCATGAGCACTCTGGGCCATGTGGCTGGGAGTGCTGGGTCCTCACAGAAGGAGCCTCCCCAGCAGGCTGTCGGTGTAGTTTTGTGGCTTGCTCTGCCCTGTCCCCTATGGCTGCCTGTCCAAGCATTTAACACAGAGTGGCTTTTGCCTTTCCGGAGGGGCTGACTGCTAGGGTCTTCAGAAGTCACCTGGATGACCCTTCTGCCTGTATCATGTGTCCTTATAGGCAATCCTGTGTGATGAGGGGCCAGACACAGCCAGGTACTGGGCAGCACTGGGGGAATGTGTCAGTCTCCTGCTTCTTTGTTTTCAGACACAGTGGAGGCTGCTCTTCTGCAGAGTAGTGGCAGATTCAGATTGGAGAGCATGTGGGAGCTCTCTGTGGGGCATTGTCAGGGCAAACCTCTTATGGGAAAGAAGCAAGGTCAATGGGTGCCCAGGGAAAGCCTCCCTTTGTTCACACTATACACTCACAAACGTGTGCACACAGACATGCGCACACATGGTCTCTCTTAGTAGATAGGGACTGGATTGACTTCGGATCTTTAGACAAAATAAGGAGGCTGTCCTGTTGGTTCTGTAACTCTTATACTCACCCTCATACTATGGGCATTCTTGAAGCCTTTACATCACATGGAAGAACTCTAACTAGGCTTACAGGAATAGAAAAACTGAGTGCTGGAAAAGTCTTTTTTTTTTTTCGAGACAGGGCTTCTCTGTGTAGCTTTGCGCCTTTCCTGGGACTCACTTGGTAGCCCAGGCTGGCCTTGAACTCACAGAGATCCGCCTGGCTCTGCCTCCCGAGTGCTGGGATTAAAGGCGTGCGCCCCCACCGCCTGGCCTGGAAAAGTCTTTTAAAATACTGCAGACCTGAGGATGTAGAGCTGGCCCCACAGTTGAGAGCACTGGCTGCCCTTCCGGAGGACCCGGATTTAGTTGCCAGCACAACCACCTGTAAATCCAGTTCTAGGGCGTACAGTGCCCTCTTCTGGTCTCTGCGGGCATATGCTACACAGACATACATGCAGGCAGAACGTACGCATAGAGTAAAAGTTTTTTGTTGTTTTTAACTAAAATGCTGCAGACCCTGCAGCTGGGGACACTGGTTGCCTTTGCTCTGCTGTGTGGCAGAAACAGAGCTGTGTTCGGGGTGCTGCCTCAAGCGGGGAAGAGCAAGAAAAGAGAGCCGGCCCGACCAAGACTAGGGAGATGGTGGAGAGAGTTCTGACCCCACAAGGTTGTCCCTAATGTGGCTCTGCTCCTTGCTTAGTTCCTTTATGGCTGCAAAGCTTTCCCTGTACACCTCCCTCCTGTCTTCTCCCACCATCTGCCGTGGAACACACAGTTAAAGGGATACAACCAAGGACGTTCCCTGACAGTTTCATTTTTGATTCTCTCCCAGCGGAACCCGTGGGCAAGTGAGGGCAGAGCTGATTGGTTTGGTTGGCCCTCCCTCCCTCCCTCTCTCCATCCCTCCCTCCCCCTTTCAGCCTCCCCTTCCACTTTCCCAATGATCCTTGAAATTAAAGGATGACGTGGTAGAGCGCAGTGTTCCGACACCTGGTTGTCCCTTTAACATGCCTCACTTGTCTTGGCCTCCTTGTTTGCTTCCCAGTGACATCCGAGACCCTCATGGATGCTGCCAGCCCAGCTCTGGAAAACTGTTTAGCGATTGTCCAGGAGGTGGGGAGGGGTGTGCTGCGTGGAGAGTAGGTCCCAGGTTTTCTGTTTTAGGTCAGTTTAGTGTCAGTGTGAGGAGACTGGCCTTCCCATTGTGTGGTCTTCCTGTGAGGAACAGGAAGGAGGGGACAGCTTGGCCCGTGGTGGCAGGCACCCTTAGGGCAGAGTCCTCGGGCCTCGCGGGGTCTTGCGGCCTCCCAGCACCCTGCAAGTGGCATTCGCCTGAGGACATCACCCATCAGTACTGGTCCTGAAGCAGTTCACAGGGTGGAAAAGGTGGTGAGGCCGAGCACCGGGTGCTGGAGGCCCCAAGAGCAGCTGCCCCTCCCCCGTGTACTGCAGAGAGCCACAGGGGGGTGTGGGGAGACACGCGCATCCCCAGGGCCGAGTGAACCGTCCGTCCGTCCATTCCTTCCTCTGCTGCAGATGAGTGAGAGCGAGACTCTCATCAGCATGGTGAACCGTATGGTGGGGAGCTCCTCCCCCAGGGCCCAGCTCTTCATGCAAGTAAGGCCTCTGCCTGCTGCCGGCATGGTCCTGTCGATGCCATCTCAGCTGCTTGTGCATGGTGGGGGTCACCCCCACGTGGGATGAGGCCCCGCTTCACCCAGCCCGCTCATCTGCCTGACCTCCTCATCTTCCCCTGACACACATTTTGCCCGGTCTTCTCCCCAGCCCCACCATGCCACCTCCATTCTTCATGTTCATGGATAAACCCAAGGTGCATTTCCCGAACCATCAAAACAGCCAGCAGCAACATCTCATGCACGCTGAGGATTACAAACCTGCTTTTGAAGGCCCAGGATGCCCAGTTCATATTTGCTGTTGTTCTTGACAGACATTCCCGGGGCTGGGGCATGAAGGGAGGATATCGAGTGTTTGTGAAACATGTTACAATGACTGCTGTGTTGTCAAGACAAGGCAGCGTTAACTGGCTCCCCTGATGCTTTTGGAATCCTGCCAGTCCTGGCTTAGAGTGGGCTCTGTGATTGGTGCGTTCAGTTTACGGGGACAGCAGTTCTTCAGGTTTCTGGTTGCCTTTCCCTGCCATGCTCTCACGCACTGTCCCTACAAACTGCCCAGGCGTCACTGCTGGTCTCACGATGTTACCATCGAGAGCCCTGCCTTCCAGCAGGCCTCCACGGGGCACAGGAGACACGGGTCACGTGGCCAGCAAAGTTCTGACCTCTCCAGAGTCAGCCACGGACCATCAGGATGAAGTCTATAGACTGTACCATCACAGACTTCCCAGCCACAGGACGTAGAATTAGCTGAGCCCCTGCTGGCACGGAAGCATCAGGCGCGATGGGCAGTGGTCTCTGGCAGAAATGAAGCAGGATTGTGATGTCAGCTTTCCCCAGTCACCTAGCCTCGTCTGGCCCCGCTGCAGTAACCGCCCTCATGTTCCTGCAGGTCCCTGCATACCCAGAGGTGTTCCGGGACGGCCTCCACACCTTCAAGTTAAACGAGCAAGACACGGATGTAAGGGCAGCTCTCCCTGCTCCTCTGGCCACGACATAATCACGTTGTCCTCTTCATCCTTGTTTTCCCCCTATGGGGCTTCTTCTCCATCCCCCTCCCCCCCCCTCTGCTGGTGGCGTTTCATACATTCGACTCTTGTCCTCTCATCAGGACCACAAACACAGCATCCCATCTGCCTCCCCCTCCTTCCCCTTCTCTTCTTGGACATCGCACTGCCTCACCTCCCACTTTGGACCTGGGCTTCTCTACCAAGCTGTGGGACCCCTCTACATCAGTGGGACTTGCTTAGGGCCAAGACTTCAGCTTTGTTAGATGGGAAACCAGTAGGTCCACTCTGTGCCAGCCTTTGTTAGACACTCCGAGATACTAAAGAGAGTATGGTCTGCTTCTGCCCTCCGGGAGCTCCATGCAGTGGGAGGGCTCCAGGTAGCACCAGACGGCAACACCCGATTCATTGACTGAACATGGCCAATGAGTGGGTCAAGGACAAAACAGGTAGCCAAGGAGTAAAGCCTTGAGGTGAAAAGCCCCAAAGGGCAAGGTTTGGCTCAGTAGAAAGAGGACCAAGGGGAAGGCATGAGTTAGAAAAAGACTCCTCAGAACTGAGTGGGCTCTGCCTCCTGCCTCTCTACCACCACTGATCCTGCTTCAGCAGCAGACCCAGGCAGAGGCCTAGGAGGGAGGTTCAGGCAAGGACCAGCTAAGAGGGTCTCCCGTCAGCCATCCTGAGACCTTAGGCCAGTGGTTCTCAGCCTTCCTAATGCTGTGACCCTTTAATACAGTTCCTCATGTTGTGGTGACCTCAACCATAAAATTATTTTGTTGCTACTTTGTAACTATAATTTTGATATTGTTATGAATTGTAATATAAATATCTGATGTGCAACCCCTGTAGGGGTCATGACCCACATGTTGAGAACCACTGCCTTAGAGGAAGAGAACTCAGAACTCAGAGAACTCTCTTATGTCAGGATAAGAGAGACTGGGGCCCTTTTAAGTCTACTTGTTCCCATACCCTGTCTGGCCCCTACCTGAGCCAAGGAGGTGAGGCCATATTGTCTTCTCAGGCTTCTGGGCACCATACCCCCACAGTAGGATAGGAATGCACTTGACTCCCCACTTCCTCCACTTGGAGAATTATCGTATCTTATTTCCTAAGATGGAGAGATCCATCATGCTCTTTCCCAGAGCCTCCAAGGTGATGGTGAAGGCCCAGGTTCCTTGGCTGGGGAAAGTGGCGGTATCCAGAGGCCAGGTCCTGCCAACCCGATTCCCAAGTCCCCATGAAGCCATGCCCTTCATCTCCTCCTTTCTCCCCTCTGGACCCTTAGAAGCTGCTGGGCAAGCTGTGTGAGCAGAACAAGGTGGTGAGGGAACAGGACCGGCTGGTACAGCAGTTGCGTGCAGAGAAGGTGAGAGTCTGGGGTGTTTTAGAGATGGGGCTGGCATGGGGATGGTGTGAGATGCCATCTCTGTCCTTACAAAGCATGAGAGACCTTTTTTTTTTTTTTTTGAGACAGGGTTTCTCTGTGTAGCTTTGGAGCTTGTCCTGGAACTCACTCTGTAGCCCAGGCTGGTCTCGAACTTACAGAGATCCACCTGCCTCTGCCTCCCTAGCGCTGGGATTAAAGGCGTGCGCCACCACTGCCCAGCGAGAGACTTTTTCTTCATTAGACTTCTCTCCAAGGGACAGTAGCCAGTATGAGGATAACCTCTGCTAAGCTGCCCGATGGAACTGCTAGGGGCTCAGGCATCTAGAGAGGGTCACTGGGGAGCAGCTCATGCCATTCCCGTCTTTCTTTAGGAGAGCCTGGAAAGTGCCTTGATGGGGACCCACCAGGAGCTGGAGATGTTTGGGAGCCAGCCTGCCTACCCAGAGAAGCTGCTGCACAAAAAGGAGTCCCTACAGAACCAGCTCATCAACATCCGGGTGGAGCTGTCACAGGCGACTACGGTAACAGGCCCGGCCGGGAGCAGGGGCTGTGGCTGTCGACCTCCCCTTTGTGCCGCCCTGACCCGGCTGTCTCCCGAGACAGTAAGAGCAGAGTGCTGGAGGGGCACTCCTGCTGCAGGGGCATGCACAAATAGCGAGCTTGCCCACCTGTGCATTCCCAAGTGTCTCCTCTATCCAGAGAGCAAGCTCGTTTCCCGCAGGCTGCGTGTGCACCAGGGTTCCTGTGAGGGCAGTGTTGCAGCTGAGGGTTACTGAGTGCCTTGGTTTATCTAGCCCGTATGCTGCCCACTTTGCCCTCTGCCTTGGGGAAGCAGGGCACTGGCTGGCTGGCTGTGGCCCAGCCGGGAGGACAAGGGCAGATCCTTCAGCACAGCTTGTTCCAATCACAGTGGCCCAGGAAAGCACAGCCCAGAGGAGAAGGAGAGTCTCGATAGGGAGAGAATCAGCGTAGCCAGAAGTTTCTTCAGTCCCACCTGGTCTGGCAGTCCCGTGGCCGCTTTTAAAATAATCACTCAGAGGCTTAATATTAATTACAAACTGTACGGCCTGTGGCTTCTTGCTTGTATAACTTAACTCAACCCATTTCTATTAACCTGTGTATCACCCCGTGTTCCGTGGCTTTACCTGTGTCCTGTTACATATTGTTCCTTGGACGGCAGGTTGGCGTCTGTCTCCCTGACTCCGCCCTTCTTCTCTCTATATCTCTGCTTGGATTTCGTGCCTGCCTCTAAGCTGCCTTGCCATAGGCCAAAGCAGTTTTATTTATTATCCAATGGGAGCCACACATATTCACAGCATACGGAAAGACATCCCACAGCAAATCAGCACATTGAGGAAGGGTTTTTTGACTCACAGTTTGAAGGAACACACCTGCCATTGTGGGGAGGGTATGGTGGGCAGGAGTGCAGGGCAGCTGGTCACTTGTACCCACGGTCAGGAAGTGGAGATGGATTGGGGTGCTCAGCTCGCCATGCCCTTTATATTCAATCCCAGACCCAAGCCTGTGTGATGATGCCACATACATCATCCCTACCCAGTTACTCCTCCCCGGAAACACCTTCACAGGCACACCCAGAGGTGTGTGTCCACGGTGATTTTAAATCCAGTCGAGGTGAACTATCACATTTGGTAATCCTCTCCCCCTGCAGGCTCTGACCAACAGCACAGTGGTGTATGAGAACCTCGAGTCTGAGGTCTCTGCCCTACATGAAGACCTCTGGGAACAGCTCAACTTGGACATCCAGGTGAAAGAGGGGGGCGCCTAAGCATGGGGAGGAGGGGCAAGATGTGCTCTGTCCCTTCCCTTGTCCTCTGTGGCAAAGGAAAACAAAGTGGTTGCCTTTCTTGATTCAGCCATTTCAGTATAAGACAAGGAGCTGGTCCTGAGATGGACGAGGGGAGAGAGAGAGAGGAGAGAGAAGGATAGAGAGAGACAGAGAGAGAGAAGGAGAGAGGAGAGATAAGGAAGAACAGATTGACTCGGGCCACTGAAGGCTATACTTTTAGGATAAAGACAGCATGAGAATATTCTCAACTCTCAGGGGCTGGAGCTAATGAGGCAAGAGACTTAGGTTAGAAGCAGGATATTCTGTGGCTGAAAGGATTTAAAAACAGATATGTGGATATAAATACCTCCCAAGACACTGGAAAGCTGGCAGTGCAGGAGCTGTCTCTGCGGCTTTAGGAGCAACAAAGCTTCTCTTCTGGGGCTTGGAGGACGGGGTAGATGTTGGAGACTTCTGGTTTATGTTATTTTTTTTCTCCCCTGTCTTTTGTATGGCCAAGCCCTGCTTCTTCTCTTTGGTTTTGCAAGCTCTGTTCCTCAGATACAGTTAACACCCTGATTTTCTCCTGATGACAAAATTCACCTCCCTACCTTGGGCTGGGCAGGGTAAAGTGGGGATCCAGAGGACCCAGATACTGCTACCACATCCCAAGGTCCAGCTGCACTTTAAATGCACACATTTTAGGAGGGCCGTGGGCAAGAGCACCAACTCCTGGCTCAGAAAGACCCATCCTTAGACCCTGGCTGTGTGGCTTCCTCAGGGGATGGCCCTGGACACAATCTCCTCTCTCTTCTCCGAAGCAGGAACCACTGCCTCTCGGTACCTTGGTGAGGAGTCCTGAAGCCGGGATGAGTTAGTACACACAAAGCATTTGGAGTGGCGCCTGGTACCGAGGCACACAGAATAAGTGGCAGCTGTTAAATTTCAGAATGTGAGCTGTGGTAGAATGTAGCTCATGGCTAGGCTGTTGGAGTGTGAAAAAAAAGACACCCCCCCAAAAAAAAAACCACTGGAAAGTCTTGCCCCATGGAAAATGGGAAATGTCCCCTGGTCCCCCATGGAGGTTCAGTAGGGGTTCCTCATTCTTGCTTCTGAGGCCTTGGCTTTTTTGGGGGGGACACAATTTTATATTAGCTAAAGAGGCAGAGACTTCTCGTAAGAAAGATATGTATGCTGGAGAGGGGTGTGTGTGCAGGAACACGGGGATTCCAAAACCTCCTGATCAGAGGGGTCCAGGCCGAGGGCAGGCCGGGCACATCCTGAGTCACTCTGCGGCTCTTTCAGAATGAGGTGCTCAGTCGGCAAATTCAAAAAGAGATCTGGAGGATCCAAGACGTGATGGAAGGGCTGAGAAAGAACAACCCGTCTCGGGGTACGGACACAGCCAAGCACAGAGGTAGGCACCTCCATCCCTGGGCTCTCATTGCATCCCGGCCAACTCCCGCTGAAGGACCCACGCGTGGCCTTAGAGCTGTCCCTGAGCCCAGGGCTCTGACACTTCAGAGGCTGTGGTGTCACCTCGGTGCTGTGTCCGCTGCCTCGAGGACCTCTTAGGAGCCAGCGTTGACCCAACACCTGCGGGTGCCTCCCCTGCCTCCTCCACCCCTTGTCCCCATGTGCACACCCCGCCTCACCGTCCTCCACTCATTACCCCTCTCTTCTGTTTCTCCAGGAGGACTCGGACCCTCAACCACGTATAGCTCCAACAGCCCAGCCAGCCCCCTCAGCTCTGCCAGCCTTACCAGTCCCCTGAGCCCCTTTTCAATGGTGTCTGGTTCTCAGGGGTCTCCAACCAAGCCAGGGTCCAGTGAGGTAAGCTGTGGAAACAGTACAGGATCGACGGGGGCAGGAAGGCCAGACCCTGACCACCGGAAAGGGCACACAGTCTCCCCACCTCTTCCCCAAGGGGCCCCAACCTAGTGTCTGGGTTCACGGTATCTAGGAACTGTTCTCCCGGCAGTTTGATGACCTTTCCTTGGGATTTCCGTCGCACCCACTCCCGTCTCCACCTGTCATTTAAATTTAGCTGCCTCACAAGGAAGTCTTCCTGAGACCCGAGATGACTTCCAAAGATTCCCCCCTACTTGGTGGGAATATAAATCAGGAGTGTCCCGAGGTGAGGGGCGTTGAGGGTCAGCGCAGGGAGCTGTTTGCTAGTCAGTCAGTCGGTCAGTCGGTCAGTCAGTCAGTCAGTCAGTCAGTGGGTGGAATGAAGCTCTTTGAAAGGTACCCAGGCAGGCCCCCGAGGCCCTTCGTTCAGAGAGCCAGCATCCAGCAGGGACCAGCTCACAGTAGGCTATAACCTACGGGAGACGTAGGTGGCGTAGCAGTAATGAGTCACGTGGTTCAGACTATACAGACTCCGGTACTCCAAAGAAGGAGAGAGTGGAGCTTAAATGGGACCAGGGTGTGTCTGGACAGGGAGAGGCCGAATGGAGTACAGGCAAGAGAGGTAGAGGCCGAGATACAGAATGGGAAAGTCCTGGCGTGATGGGGAGGCGGTGCTGAGGGAGCTTTGGAAAGGCGGGGAGCGATGTGGAGAGGTGGGCAGGAGGGGCTCCGTTGAGGAGGGCCTACAGGCCAGGCAGAGGGCTGCCAGTGGGTGTGGAGCTCTGCCCGGCCGGGGTTGGGGTGCGGTGCCCAGGCCTGGGGTGTGCGTCGTAGGATGAGACTGTCTGGCTCCTGCTAACTCTCTCTTCTGCTGTCACAGTGGCCGCTCTGCTTCCTCCTAATGCTCTGGCTTCTCTCTGCCTCAGGAACCTGGCCCACCTCGGCCGCCCCTCCCCAAAGCCTACGTCCCCTTGGACTCTCCTCCCACGGTCCCTCCACTCCCTAGTGAGAGCCGCTTCTGGCCATACCCCAACTCCCCTTCCTGGCATCACAGTGGCGAGACAGCCAGGGGTCAGGTACCCAGCATCCTTGGGGTTTGGAGGGTGGGACGGTACGGTATGGGACAAAGACCCGGGGAGGGGCACTGTAGGGCACTGGGCTTGTTTTCCCACGCATTTCCACAAAGCTCTATTTCTCCTGGGCCCTCCTTGGGTAACAGTCTCATAGGCCATCTTCCCTTTTGCTTCCTGTGAACAATGGAAAGCGAGTTACAATCCTCCCCAACCCTGGCTCACGAGCATCTGATGGCTGAGGGTGCAGAGCCCTACCACCGAGACTAAACCAAAGGACATGGAGTGATACCTTCCCCAGGGCCATCCCAGGCCCTTCCTGCCCCTTGCCCACCTCAGACCCCAGTCCTCTCATGTTCTCGCTGCCTCTGTCTTGATCTCGCTGGGTCTCACGAGCCTCTAGTCTGTAAGGAAGGACACTGGCCCTCATCTCCCCTATGGGCTTCTCACCTGGGTCCTTAGTCAGGACAAAGAGGTGGACAATGAGACTTGGACTTGGTTGTATGTTGTTGAGAGACCCATGGTCTATCCAGACTCCGTTATATGTAGTTTGTATAGCTGAGGCCTTGCCGGTAAGACAGGCAGAAGAGTTGGCATTGCCTGTAGCTGGTACACCAAGAAATGGACAAGACTTGCCTATCGCCCGGGCTTCTGGCTGAGCGATTGCTATGGTTTCATATTCTAGCCTTATTTCTTATTTTCTGAACTTTCAGTGAGGCTTAGACTCTTTGGCTGTACAGTAGGAAGGGGTTGCACAGAGGCTGTCTGAGGCCTCATGGCTCTGCAAACCCACAAGCAAATGCCTTTTTCACGTCCCCGGAATCCTGGTATCAAGGGCCAGCCACCTGGTTCTTTTTGCCTAGTCTGCACAAATCCCAGCA
The DNA here is from genome assembly GCF_949786415.1 of Peromyscus eremicus. Classification (NCBI taxonomy): domain Eukaryota; kingdom Metazoa; phylum Chordata; class Mammalia; order Rodentia; family Cricetidae; genus Peromyscus; species Peromyscus eremicus. The sequence continues at coordinate 59,586,515 of NC_081431.1, read as the reverse complement.
GGATCCTCAGAGACCCTAGGATTTGTGGCCCCCTCTGGTGACTCCTCCTATGATCCAGAGCCCACAGACACTCTGTGCGTCTTCAAGCTTTCCAAGACACCTGGGTTGGGCAAGGACCTCTCTGATTAGCCTAAAATGAAACCCTTCTTGGCTCTCATTCCCGAGAGAGCACAGTCTGTGACACATAGGTAAGAGCCACCCTTGCCCACTACGAGCTAGCTAGCACCTGTGCAGTTTCCCTGCTCTCTGTATCTTAGAGGATTTGAAAGAAGGCATTAAGGAGGCCAGACGTAGCATCCACCCTAACATCAGCCATCTTTTCATCCCTCCTTCCCAGCCCAAAACAGGCTATGAGCCAAACAAGAAAGACCCCGACCAGACATCACCCCTGGATACCCCCAGAGACATCAGCCTTGTGCCCACCAGACAAGAGGTGGAGGCAGAGAAACAGGCAGCCCTCAACAAAGGTATGTTTCAGCCCACACCGGCCTACGTAAGGCTAAGGTCCTCCCTCGTGCTGAAGGAGATGCTCACCCACCCTCGGCCTCGGTGGAGAGAGCAACCAGGCCTCTCCCCAAGAAGCAGGGCTCTAGCCCCTGCTTCCCACAAGGCCCTCTGTCTGCTCTATCTCACTGTAGTTGGCATCGTGCCCCCTCGGACAAAATCTCCTGCTGAGGAAGAGCTGACTCCATCAGCAGTAATGAGAAGGACTACCAATGGACTCACCAATGGCCTCTCCTCACGGGTAAGTGCATGCTTGCAGGCTCCGAGGGCTTGTGCCCAGTGGTCATGACCACTCAGGACCCAGAGCTAGGGAGGGAGTTAGAACACATGGGAGGAAGAATGGTCCTTCATAGACATGTCAAGGGTCAAGGAAGAGGAGCATGGTAAATACCTGAGCGTGTTTAACATTGTCATAGCATGCTGTTGGCAGGATGTGAGGTAGCAGGGAGAACAGAGGCCAGAGTGCAGGGTGCTGTTAGTTCCCTAGGACTCCTGGGAATTAACACATCACCACACATGCCTAGTGGCTTAAAACAACACAACTTTATGCTTCCAGTTTGGAGGCCAGAAGTCCAAAGTCAGGGCGCCACCAGTGTTGGCTCCTTTGGAAAGCTGAATAGTGAATAGTGTTTCCCCACCGGGCTTAGTATCCATCAGATCACTCTGACATCGCCTTCTCTGTGTGTCCTCTCCTTTTCTTAAAGGGACACTCCTCATTGGATTTGGGGTTCCTAAATTCATGATAACCTCATCTTCAGATTCTTTTTTTTTTTTTGGTTTTTCGAGACAGGGTTTCTCTGTGTAGCTTTTGCGCCTTTCCTGGGACTCACTTGGTAGCCCAGGCTGGCCTCGAACTCACAGAGATCCGCCTGGCTCTGCCTCCCGAGTGCTGGGATTAAAGGCGTGCGCCACCACCGCCCGGCCCAGATTCTTAATTACAACTGTAGAAACCTGTTTCCAAAAAGGGGCATAGTCTCAGGCCTAAGAGGCTATGGTTTAGACATATCTTTTGGGGATCACTATTCAACAACTATAGTGCCAAATTTCATGCCATTCCACTTGAAAAAGTATTCCTTCTATTCCAGGAACCCCAAAAATCTCAACTCATGACATCATTAACCTTAATACTAAAATCTCATCTAACTATTATTAGCTCAGAAGCCTCACATCTCCAGCCAGGCACGATGACTCATGCCTATCCCCCCAGGACTTGAGAGGCTGAGGATGCACAGTGAGTTCTAGGCCAGCCTAGATCACAGAATGAGATCCTGTCTCAAGAAACAAAGACAGACAGGATTGGAGAGAGGGCTCAGTGGGTAAAGTTCTTGCTTTGCAAGCCTGAGAACCTGAGTTCAGATTCCCAATATCCTTGTAAAAGCCAGGCCTGAAAGCCACCTTTGGGGGTATAAAGACAGGCATTGCCAGAGAACTCACTGCCAGCCAGTCTGGCCAAAACAATGAGCTCCGGGTTCAGTGAGAGACCCTGCCTCAAAAAGCAAGGTGAGGAGAAGTAGAGGGAGACCGTTGGAATCAGTCTCCAGCCTCCACACATGCATGCACAAGTGAGTGCATCTTCACACAAATGTGTGCACACATGCACCCCCACCCCACACAAGGAAGGTAAGTCCCATAACTCATCATCGGGATCCTGTCTAGCAGGTGTGCCTGGGACTCTAGATCGTGTTTGTTATGATCATCTTTTTTAAGAATCTATTTACTTTTTCATCGAGTGTGTGGGGGGGGTGTGTGGGGGGGGGTGTGGGTGTGTGTGCCACGATACATGTGTGGAGATCAGAGGACAACTTTCAGGAACCAGTCCTCACCTTCCACCTTGTTAGGCAGAGTCTCTCTCTGTTGCTGGCCTGTGAACTCCTAGGTGATTCCTCCGTCTCTGACTCGCGTTTCGGGGTAGTAGTGCTGGGGTTCCAGGTGACTGCCACCACATCCAGCCTTTTGCGTGGGCTCCAGGGATCGAACTTGGGTCGTTGGTCTTGCACAGCTGGCACTCTCAGCTGCTGAGCTAGCTCCCTGGCCCCAAGATCATCGTTCTTGTCCCAAAGGAGAATTAGAAGGAATAAAAGGATCTCCAACCTCAAGCAAGTTGTTTGCCAGTGCTGAGATCAGACCTCAGAGCGCTGTGCATGCTGGCCGAATGCTGTACCTCTGAGCTACAGCCTCGGATCCTAGGGCCTGAGGATAGTCTTCTGGGGCTCACTGTCCTGCCTGTGGGTAGGTGAAGGTTCTACCAGCCCTTGGTGCCAGACTGGTCTTTCCGTAGCCAGGGCTTTTCGTTCAGGGTCAGCCTACCTTTTCTGGAGGGGGAACCTGGCATTTGTAGCTAAGAAGCTCTGTTAGTCAATTCCTTGCCTCTGTCATGCCCAGAAATTGGATAGTTTTTTCTCCACATCCTCATTTTATCCACAAACGGGCCGAGTTGGTTCTGATAGCGTTCTCAAAAGCACACGTGGCCCTGCTAGATTTAAAGGGATCCATGCTGTCCATTGTGGGATCTCTTCAAAGCCTTCTTGGGTGGCCCATCACTATTTCTGGCTCCCGAGATGCTTGATGAGCTCACCAGAATCATTTTGAAGTCCCTGTTTCTACCAATGAAATCTAGGATTTTTTTTTCCCTCATTGTTCACCTTAAAATTTTCCCGGCCTCTCCATATTTCTTGATTCTGAAGACTCTTCTGCTGTGCTAAGTATTTCTTAGCAGCCCATTTCCTAGTATCCCAGTCTTTATAGGCTTCCCGGGGCTCCTGAAACAAATCACCATGTCCTATGTAGCTGCAAACAACAGAACTCTGTTCTTGGTTTGTGTGTGGGGTCCAGAATGAAGGCGCTGGCAGGGTGGGTAGTCGCTGCTGCTGGTGTGGAGGGAGGGTCCGTCCAGCCTCCCTCCTACGTGTGGATCCAGCTAATCGGACTTGGCATTTGTTTGCACGTAGGTGAATCAGTCTAGCCTCTGACTCCATCTTCATTACCCTTTCTGCTCCATGTTGTCCTCTTTTCTGCCTTTTACAAGGACAGTTGCTGTCAGATCCAAGTCAGCTCTGATTCAGGATGATCTCATGTTTCCAAATAAAATCACCTTTGCAGGCACCAGGGGCCGGAATAAATTTGACATGTTTTTCTGGAACCATTGTTCAACCCTCTATGGGCAGGCTACCTAACAGAAGGAATATTTGGGGCACTTGGAGCGATAGGCAACCTGGTGGGGCGGGGAGCACCTGGCCGAGCCTTGTTTCCTCACTACAGCAAGAGCGCCCCAAGAGTGCTGTGTTCTCTGGAGAGGGCAAGGTGAAGATGAGCGTGGAGGAGCAGATCGACCGGATGAGGCGGCACCAGAGTGGCTCCATGAAGGAGAAGCGGAGGAGCCTGCAGCTCCCAGCCAGCCCAGCTCCTGAACCTAGCGCCCGGCCTGCCTACAAAGTGGTAATGTCCTCCCAGCTGCCCACAGGCCTGAGTCTGCCATCTGTCCATACTGCTGCTCTCTGCCTATGGCCAGCCTGGGCCAGGGAGCTTGAAGGAGAGACCAAGCAGAACTTAGCAGGGCTCCTGGGATACCCTGCCCCCCGCCCCACACACACCCTGCATAGAATTCCTTCAGCCCATGTTTCTGCTTTATGTTTAATGAAAAGTAATGCCAAAAAAAAAATGATGAATTTTTTTTGCTGAAATGAAGTATTCAAAAATTCATTTAGTGTTTGAGAGCGCTTGCTGCTCTTACAGACGACTGGAGTTCAGTTCCTGGTACTCACATCAGATGGTTCACAACTGCCTCCTTCTAATTAAGGAGATCCCAAACCCTCTCCTGGCCTCAGCAGGCACCCACAAACACACTGTATGTACGTGTGCTTACATACACACACACACACACACACACACACACACACACACACTTAAAAAGCAGAACGTTAATTTGGTAGAGAATAGTGCAAAATCCATCATGAAAAAGAGCTGTCACTGTCACATGATTCTGGGCACCTTGTGTGTAGGAGCATTGGCCTGGGTGCCCCGAGGACAGCCACAGTAGCTCCCCGAGCAGGTGCTGTTCACGGAGCCGTCCATATTCCTTCATTTAACCCCATCGGCGATTTCAAATCGGTCACCCCTGTTTTATAGATAGGGAGATCAAGTCAAGAGAAACAGCGCTTGCTGGGCCTCACGGCTCTAAGTGCAGAGGTGGCTGTAGCCAAGGCAGCTGCTTAACTTTTCTCTACAGTAAGTTTCAGAAATAGAGAAGAGGTTGGATGCAAATCCTACCTTCATACAGGCTTGCTCAAGTCAATAGTTCAGGACTTCCCCAGCTTGAGACTATTAGAAATCAATATGGGGCTGGGCAGAGGTGGTGCCCATCTTTAATCCCAGCACTTGGGAGGCAGAGGCAGGCGGATCTCTGTGAGTTCCAGGCCAGCCTGGTCTACAGAGTGAGTTCCAGGACAGGCTCCAAAGCTACACAGAGAAACCCTGTCTCAGAAAAAACCGAACCAACCAACCAAACAAACAAAAGAAATCAATATGGGACACACTGCTTCTGCTGCTCAAGGTGTAAGTACAGGAGTGAACACTGATAGTAGATAGTAATGAGGCTGTGCCTCTGGCCTCGCTGTGGGCAGGTGTTGGGAACAGAGAGGAAGGAGGTGGCCGTGCAGCACAGGCCAGTGGGAGCCTGGCCAAGGATGCTCGTCAGAGGCAAGGATACCAGAATAGTAAGACCTGCCTGGAGGGAGACATGGGTAGAAGAGATGTGGTCATGACAGTGCTATCCCCCCAGGTGCGCCGTCACCGCAGCATCCACGAAGTGGACATCTCCAACCTGGAGGCAGCCCTGAGGGCCGAGGAACCTGGTGGCCAGGCCTATGAGACACCACGGGAGGAAATTGCCCGGCTTCGCAAAATGGAGCTGGAGCCTCAGCATTATCACGTGGACATCAGTAAGGAGGTGAGTGGATTCAGGATGGGGCTGAGGGAGGGCGGTGGCCAGGGAGGGGGTGCAGGTGGTGACCTCAGGCCTTCCTCCTCAGCTCTCCACTCCAGACAAAGTCCTCATTCCTGAACGGTACATTGACCTGGAACCAGACACCCCCTTGAGCCCCGAGGAGTTGAAAGAGAAGCAGAGGAAAGTGGAGAGGATCAAGACCCTCATTGCCAAATCCAGGTGATAGGCCTAGGCCAGCCTCCATCCCGCTGCCCTCCCTGCACCTAAGTTCCTAGGCTGCTAGATGTCTTGGTGGCTGGCACCTCGCCTCCCCGGGGTAGAGAAAATAGAAGCAGTGGCAAGGGCAGCAGACTGTATCCAGGCTTCGGGCAGAAATGAGGATGCTGCCTCTGGGCCCCAGAAAGACCTGCTGGGCTTGTGCACAAAATGGAGGGTGCCTCAGCTCATCCTCCCTCCCCTTCGAGGCTGCCCCACATGTTCACTTTTGAAAATTCGTTTGAAAACATCGAGGGTAGGGATCCCAACAGTCTTGCCAGGGTCTCCCTCGCTCCTAGGGACAGCCTTGCTGGGCACCAGAGGCTGCATACTCAAAGGCCCCTGGCCCTCCCCGCCGCCAACCTCAGCTGCAGACCACCCCAAGCCAGTCGGACCATGCTGTCCTCTCCCTCCATGTCTGTGTGTCTGTGCCTCCTCAGTATGCAGAACGTGGTGCCCATCGGCGAGGGGGACTCTGTGGACGTGCCCCAGGACTCAGAGAGCCAGCTGCAGGAGCAGGAGAAGCGGATTGAAATCTCCTGTGCCCTGGCGACCGAGGCCTCCCGCCGGGGCCGCATGCTGTCTGGTGAGAGGGGCTGGGCCTCGCTCCGCCAGGGACGCCAGCTGACCAGGTGTAGGGGAGGAAGTGCAGTGTGCCAGGGGGGGGCAGGCTCAGAGAGATGCCAGGTCATCGTCGTGAGCATTCACTGAGCCACTGGGTCTGTGCTAGGCTCAGCACAGAGGGCCAGCGTGTCTGGCCTCCAGGGGCTCAGCTCTCACGGATGCTCTCAGCTGCCGTCAGAGGCTGCAGGGAATTCAGAGCCGTCTGCCCCTGGAAAGGCATGGAAAGGAGAAATGGATGGAGCGTCCTTGGGAAGCACAGGGCGTGTTTGCCCCCCCGCCCGGGTGAGAAGGCCAGGTGTTCAGGTTTCCTCCTGATTTTCTTCCCTGCTCTGTGCAAACAGAACCATGAAAAGGTGACAAAATGAAAAAGCAGCTGAGGACTTGAGAGCCAATCCCCCTCTCCACCCAAATTCACTAAGAGGAGAGGAGGAAGAAGTGGCCTTACACCCGACACAAGAGTCCCACTTAAATGTCATAGTGTTGAGGTCACCGAGATTAACTTCCGCGGGCTAGAGTAGCATCCTGGAGGAGGGGAATGCAGCTGGCCTTTGAATGAAGGGGAGTCTGTAGGAATGGGAGGACAGGTAAGGCAGTAGTTAGCTCATCCCCGCATAGTAGGAGCATTTAATTTTGTTTTGTTTTTGAGACAGGGTCTGGCTATGTAGCCCAGCCTGGCCTGGAACTCTCGATCTTCCTGATTAGGCTCCTGAGTGCTGGGATTATTGGGGTGCACCACCACGGCCACCAGTGAACTTTGGTGACCACAGTCAGGAGGAATGACATGAAATCAGTCACGGCTTAAGGTGACCAGTAGAAATGAGAGAGGCCAGGTCACAGGCCACAGTTACGGCAGTCCTGACGAGGCAGGAGCCCCGTGGAAGGGGTGGTGCTTTGTGTTGGTGACAAATGGCATTCTGAGCCTCCATTTCCTTGCTGGCAAAATCCAAAACACCTACCTTCAGTTCAGACAGCGCAAGGGTCAGAAGCAGCCGGTGGCAGCCTCTCACACAGAGCTGGGGTTTGAGTGCCATAACAATGGCGGTGCTGGGATGCTGGAATGCTGGGGTGCTGGGATGCTGGGATGCTGGGGTGCTGGGATGCTGGGATGCGGGTAGACCTGTTCGAATCAGTAAGAGCTGGAGCCGCAATGAAGAACCCTCCGGTCTGTCTCTAACTCTCTACATGCACATTACAACCAGAGGGTTGTAATCACAACAAAGAAGACATCAGTTAACCCTCAAGACCCTGCTGTCATTTAGGGGATGATGAACTTCAGGATGAAGGGCTGGGAGAGCGCTGTAGGCTGCAGGTGCTCCTGGGACAGGCTCTCCACAGGCTGGCCTGAGTCAGGAGGGACCGTCTCCTTTCCTGCAGCTAAGGCAGCTGAACCAGTTGGCGGCGGCCAGGGAGGCCTCCTGTGACCTCCCCTTACTTTAGTTACTAGTGGAACTTGAACCTAAATTGAACTTGAACCAAAATTCCACGTGCTTTGGGCAAAAGGCACTTCCTGTTTCAAGAGGGCAGCACCCCCAGTGCTTAAAAACTTCCCCTCAGGCCCGCCCCACACCTGGCTTTCTCCACTGTTACCCAACAGTCCAGGTTTCATGAAAACAAACCTCTAGGGCCTATCGAATTTTTCCTGACGACACTTGGGCTTACATTTCAGGGTCTGTGTGCTGAAAGCAAATGGTCGCTGTGCTTCTGCCAAAAGCCCCAACAATTCAAAAAATGGCTATGGTAGGGCCAGACCTCAGACCTAGCCCGCTGACCCTGCTATCATTGGCCCATGGCCCAGAGGCCCCAGAGCAAGGCTGGTCCTGGGCACATGCAGTGTGGGCGTAGGTTCATTCCCAGGACACTAGGAGAGAGAACATCTGGGCATAGGTCCCAAGAACAGCAGGCATGGCATATAGAGTTAAAAGGGTATGTGTGCCGGGGACAGCATGATCAGTGAGGAGTGCTCTGTCTTGTAAGTCTACCTGGCTGCTCCCTGCTGTTCAGTGTGTATCCTATGAGAAGACGCGGCATTTCTGAATCTGTGCACCTGGCACAGATGTCGTGTACAGCGTCTGTATGTGGTAATGTTTGCAGATGTGTGTCTGTGTGTGTTCAGATGATTGGTATGTAGGTAGAGGGAATGTTTGAGAGCAAATAAAGGAACACACGTGTGTGTGTATGTGTGTGTGTGTGTGTGTGTGTGTGTGTGTGTGTGTGTGTGCGCTGAGGCCTATCCCATATGTTGTGCACAGTGTACACTCGGTAGCACTGTGCACAAGTCTGTGTACAAGGTGAGAGATGAAAGATGTATGTGGCTACTTATGCACGTAGACGCGCATACATTGTAGTACCACACCTGTCCAATATGTACTTGCTACACATCTGAAGTTAACTTGCTTCAGTGGATATAGTCTTAATATATGCTTAGCATGTCTGTTTCCTTAGAGAGATAACGTTCACATAACCGCCTTTTTCCTCCTCAGTTACTGCTCTCAATACCCTTATGCTCCTGACTTCTGTTGAAGGCTGCAATCCCTCCGTGTGGCTCTCTCTGTAACTTACATGTTATCTCTACTTTTCATAAAAGGGGTTCTCTTCACGTGTCCTTCTTAGAGCTGCACAGGGGCTTTCAGCTCCCCTCTTTCTCCCCCTTTTCCAGCCCCCATTTCCAATCTGTGGGTCAGAACGCAGATAGGTCAAGACCTATTAGAATTGTGAATAACGATGCCTGGACTCCACAGGACTCTGCATGTCGGTTGCAAGAGCCTCATTAGGCAGATGTTATAACATCTGTTTGGCTTCCCAGGGAGTCTTCTTGCCTACTTGCTGGGTTTTTGACTGAGTCTGAACATAGCCCATAAGTCACCCTCCTCCTTTGGTGACACGGACATGCACATGAATGTGTTGGAAAGCATTTGTGAGTGTTTTTGCCCGTGATGTGACAAGGATGTCGGGTCGTATGCAAACACTGAGGCTTGGACGTGCACAACACACATATTCAAGTTGTGTAAAATGAGTGTCACTGTGTGATGCTTTCAGAGTCCCAGGCACAAATGGCATTATGTGAGGCAGACATGATCTCACATCCACCTGAGCAACCTGGGCTATGAACACACAGGGGACGAGCAAAAATAAGAGCCGAATGGGCCCCGTGCTGCACTGGTGAAGTCAGAGGAGGTGATGCCTGGGTGGGGAGCCAGGACCTAGAAGTTTAGGGTCGCATCTTGGAAATGCAGCGTGACTCACGGCTGAGGTCTGGTTCTTCTCTGAGCCCAAGCGAGGACCTTCTGCCATCCTCTGCCTTGGCTATCCTGAGGATGTGCGAGCGTCCAGTGGCCACTTAGCGGACTCTCCATGTTGTTGTCTTTCCCCTTCTGCTGCTCTTCCCATGAAAGAATGATGATAGGGTAAAATCTCATCAGTTCAAAGGTCACGGCTTTAAAGTTCAAAGTGATTTTTCACGAGCAGACTGAAGGTCCTCTGCTGGGTTGGTCAGAGCGGCCTCTCTCTTGATTGTGGATGTTGCGTCTGAGCCCTTGGTCACACCAAAGTTGACCGAGATCAGGAAGCCATGTTCTTTGGAAACGATTATCATGGTGGCTGTCCTGCTGTGAAGTGGGGACCCGATGCTGTGGACTGGTGTGATTTTACTGCACTATTCATCATTATCATGAGGGAAACTGCCATAGATGGTGTGAAGTGACTCCCCTTCATTCTGTCCTCCACCGAGTAGGAATATATGACTCTCCCAGTGTGGATGGGAAGGGAGTCTTTGTCCCAGAATGGGGTTCAGCCTCATGCACCATCACACCCTGGTTCTTAGCAGAGCCTGTGTTGGTCCAGGTCTCCTCTGGGCGGGGCCTCACTAGCCTCCATGGCACCCTGGGGGATAAAGACGGCTTTGCCTCTGCTTGAGCAAGCTCCCCAGCCCAGCTCTCCTCTCTCTGCTTGCCTCCCTGCCTTGCTCCCTGCCCAGGGAGTGGCCTCGCTTGCTCTGGGTGCCCAGGCTCCTCCCCAGTACCCTTTGTCCTCTATTCACGGCCCTGTTCATTTCTGTTTCCAGTGCAATGTGCCACCCCAAGTCCTCCCACCTCCCCTGCTTCCCCGACTCCACCAGTCAACCCCCTACCGTCTGAACGCCCACGGGGCGCCGACAGCAGCCATACCATGCGGGTCTGAGCTCTGACGTAAGCACTTTTCTACTGTATCTCATGCACCCCAGGGAGGGAGGGCCCTTCCCTCACCCCATTGAGTCATCTACGCCCTCTCACTGCTTCTCCCCACCCCGGTACCCTGTGCTCAGCGTCCCCTCCATTTGTCCGCTTCAGCCACCGATGTCTCCGAACGGTACTGGCTGCAGGTGGCTGGCCACGCTGCCGCTTAGATATGACGATGCCAGTGACTCACTCTGCTTCTTTGCAAGCAGGAGGGAATGGTGCAAAGTCCACACCTGTCTGCTGCTCGGGGAAAGTATTTCCCCGGCCCCCGCCTCTGCTCCTGCCACCCTAGACTTCCCGTCTGCTCACCAGCTTCCATCTCTCGAGATCCATGGCAATCCTGCCGCAGAACCCTAAGAAGCCCCTAGAAGCTGTGTCCCCCCCCCCCCCCCCGTCCCGGACTCTAATGTAGCTGAGGGCGGTGCTAGAACCTAGCCTTGTTCTTCCCTCCCCTGGCAGCACACAGTGTGTGTTAGGAATGGGAAAGAACCCGTCTTCTTCCCCTTCCCTTCCGCTCTCTCCAGGGTGGGGAAGGGACGGCTCCTCAGCTCTTTGTGATGAAGCTTCCCACTCCCTAGAGAAGCTGCCTGTCCCAGTAGCCCCGTGTTCTCTTCTCACCCGCTTCTCTTTTTTCTAGTGCAAGCCCTGGCTGAGGCCAACGCTGTGAAGCTCCACAGAGCCACCTTCTGATAGCACATCCGGGACTCCGGCTCCTCATCCTGGCCTCCTGCCCTTGCACCCCGCGTGGGAATGCCCCAGGGAGCCAGGCTGGGGGCCAGGCCTGCTTCAGAAAGGAGCATGGATGCCTTGAAAGCCACATCTGCTGCCCGTGTCCTGCAGCCTGTACTATCATGCCGTAGTTCTAAGGCAAGACCTGGGATGCAAGGCCAAGGTGTCATCCTCTCTGATGCCCCAGTCACAGGGAGTTCAAGTGCGGTTCCGGATGGCATTGTGTGGCCCTCTTGCACCATAACCTGATGGAGAGCGTGTCCTGGTGGGGAGCAGGCCCTCAGCTATGGGTGAGGACTGGAAGTGAAGACAAGACAGGCTGTCTACCCCTTGGAACCCACACAACACAGTGAGAGGCCAGCTCTTGCCACCGGCTTCCTCCCCTTCGGTCCCAGCTGCCTCGGCGATGCCCAGGGCTTTGACACGGCGATGCTGATGGGTTTCCCTGGAGACCAGCTGCCCTGCTTGAGCCAAAGAGAAGATGATGAGTGCCAGGGGGCGGCCCCCGGGTTCCTGGAGGGGTCAGGTGTGGTGTGGATAGAGGACAGCAGGTCTGCGCAGTGTCTGAGGGCAAGTTGGAAGTGGGAGCGGACGGAAGAGGAGAGAGGCTTGGAGACTGAAGGGAGGGAAAGTCGGATGCTTTCCACAAGTGATGGGGATGTAAGGGAGGAGGGGAAATGGGAAGGGAGAGTAGGAATGTCTTCCCTAGAGCGGAGCCTTAGGTTAGTGCCAAGCAGAGGGCCTGACTGTCACCTCTGTACTTTGACATCTTCCTCAGGAGCAGGTGGCCCAGGAGGACTCGCCGGGCACACGTCAGCCCCAGCTGAGGTGCTTGGTAGGAAGGTGTGGAGGAGGGGTGTTAGGGTGAGACAGCCTGGGAGATGGTCCATCGGTGTCGAGGCCTGCTGTTCATCTCTCTCCTAGGGTCATGGGCAGAGAGGCCTGTCTTACTGTCTGTCTATCTGTCGTCTGTCTGTCAGTCAGCCTCGGGGCCTTACCTAGCCAGTTTCTTGACCCACTCAAACCTGGAGAGTACTGTGGGCCCGCTGAGGGTTAGCCCTAGGAGGAGGGAATGGGGATTTAAATGTGAGGCCAGGCTCTGGGCCCTCACTCATCTCAGGCATCCAGAGCAGGACCAGAGGCCGGGCTTTCTTATAACCCACCTACCCAGGGAGGACAGGACAGGGAGAGACGGGAAGGGAGTGTAGTCTGTCTCTATTCCACCTACCTTGAGTGAATGTAGCCAGAGAGCAGTGAAGGAAGGCCAGCTGCAGACACCAGTCTCCAGGCCCGCCCTGCCAGACTTGCTGCCCAGAGACTTCAGCCTGAGCATCAGTGGTCCCAAGATACAACTGCATCATCTCCCGTCAACTCATCGCTGCTCCTTCATGGTTGGGACAGTTACTAGTTTATATGCAAGTAAAGATGACCATTCATTCCACAAATACTAGTCAAGCACTTTTTGTGTGCCAGGTACTGGTGTTCTAGGTGCTTAGGAGAGTGTCTTGCTTCTGAGGGACTCTGGATTGCAGGATTCCACCTGTATGCACCCTGTCAGGCCTGGAAAGTGCTCCTCGGTGACATTCCCTATCCACACAGTCCAAGCACCCCAAACCTGCCCTTTCTTCCTTAAGGACTGGTAGGTGGGATAAGCTTCCAGGTTAGCTCTCTCCTCATACCCTCTTTCACAAGAATCAGAGTTTTTAGGGCTTTCTTGTCTTCGTCTCCCCTTTTTTTAAAAAGTGGTATTTTTAGAAATACACATAAAATACCAAGAAACGTCTGGGCCTCTTACACCACCCCTCCCGTTTTCATAAAGCTGGCTCTTTATGTTGCTTTACATGCCTTAATATATGTTTTATGGAAGTGATCATGTCATAGATATCCATGTAATATATATATATATACATCTATATCTATTTGTCTGGATGTCAATCCTTTCTCAACTCCCGCCCAGACCTGTTTTCTGTCCGCGCCATTCTTAGCATGTTGAAACCACGCCCCCTGCCTTTTGATCCAAAGAAGGAGAGAGGAAAGATTTATTTTAAGGCAGACCTATTTTGTGCTTTTGTTTAAGAGCAGATCTATTTTCAAAATGTGCAATGTCTGAAAGGGATTGGTGACGTGCGAGGAGACCGAGGTGGCTGTCCCTAGTCTGGGTCTATGCCCTCCCCTCAGCCCCATGGCTTCCTTCCCCTTGCCCAGTCATCGGAAAGGGCTGGTCCCCAGGCTCCTCCCAGCTGCATCCTGCAGGAGTAGGACATTTCTTTGCAAGTCCGGGTTTAAGAACTTGATTTCACTGTCAACTTTGGAAGGCAGCCCAAGGGTTGTCAGGCATGTGGGTCTCCTGAAGGAAATGTTTATGACGCAGAAATGCAGTCCTCCCACGGGCCCCTGGACCACCTCCCCTCATCCCTCTGTGAGAAAAGGCCAGGAGGTCGCTGGCAGCAAACGCTAGCTAGCCAGTTTGAAGGATGTCCGTCACAAGGTGAAGCGCGGAGAAAGTGGCTTGGGATCCTCTGTGTTCTTTGGTGAATACAATGGGTTCCCAGGCCTCTCATACACTTTCTCCGGAGCCCACTCTGTGTCACGCTGGTTTCCCTCTAGGACTTTCCTTTCTGGGAGTCACTACGGCACATTGGTCTAGCATCCAGACTCATTCTTGGCTGGGGAGGGCTCCACAGCCAATGTCACATCTCAGTCCTTCCCAAGAAGAAAGGCTCCGTGCTTTGACAGGCTGTGGGCTTGAGTTCTGGCCTGTGCTAGCTCAGCCTTCCAAACTTGCTTTCTGACAGGTGAAGTGAGCAAGGAGGTTCTAGCCTTGCAAGGATTTGGGCAGGATGGAGACCTCACCCCAGATCTGAAATGATGTGTTTGGGAATTTTACAGCATTTCTGGCCAGCCTTTGATACCTGATCTCCAACTCTGGCCCTCTTCCCAGCCTCGAGTCTCTTGCTATGAATGAACAGGACCTAGACATAAGCCTGAGGCTAGGCACCCCTTCTGGGGAAAGTCCTGGCTACCTGCATAGGGCCTTCCCAATTCACGCATTACCTCCACCACCAAAAACCAAGAGGCTGCGATCAAATACTGCTACTGTCACTTTAAAGACTTCTGAGGGAGCAAGCTTGCAAGCAGCAGGTCTGCTCTCCTGCCTTTATGGAAGGCATGTTCTTGGAGGCAGGGCTCCTACTGCAAGATGGAATCCTTTCCTTTCCCATTAGGCACCCTCCTCCTGGCAGCTCTTAAAACTAAGGAAAAATACTATATATAAATAAATATATATATATATATATACATATCTATTTATGCACATATTTGGGGCCAATTTGATTTGCTAGTGTTAGACAATAAACCATATAAGGAAATTTATGATCTCAGTGTCTTTATTTAGTATGAAAGTGACCTTAGACAAAGTTAAGGTTAGATGAACAGCGTCTCTGTTGGGACCACACGGCCGTAGCATCCCCTGAGCATTCATCTAGCCGATCATTGTCCCCCGGAGAAGGGGCGCCTGGCTGAGGTAGGTGAGAGCTTGCTCCCTCCTTTCGGTGGCAATCTTACTAGATTAGATACTAAAGAACCCCAGTGGGCCGTGCATTTGTACCCTGCAAGTTTGTATAAACCAATACTGGAAATAAAACGACTGGTTTGTACCCATGGTGTGTGTGTCCTTCTCCGCGTGCCTGTCGGCCTTTGCTGCCCTGCCCTCAGGGTCCCACAGATTACAGACTTGGTGGGAAAAGGAAGCAGGGCTGGGACAGGCACACCATCCATGATAGCTCTTCCTGTCACCCGCTCGCCTGCGCCTCTCAGCTTCACAGTAGAGTGCGCGTCTTCAGTCTTCAGCCCGGAGCTGGGGTGGTGGCGGGCTAACCTCATCAGACTGAGGTTTGTGTAATGGAAGCGTCAGATGCTCCACAGGTGCTTTCCCTGGTCTGCCTCTGACATGGATGGTAGGATCATAGCAGAAAAGAAGATCCCAACCTTTCTCAGTTGCTGCACAATGCTCTATGGCTGTTTTAGGGCATGGAGGGGTGTGTGTGTGTGTGTGTGTGTGTGTGTGTGTGTGTGTGTGTGTGTGTGTGTGTGTGGTGGACCAGAAAGAGCGCCTCAGTTCTCTAAGCTGAGCCCTTTGGCATTTGCTGAGTGTGAAGGACTCTACTAGACCTTCTCCATCGGAAATCTTGAGTGAGGAGTGGTTCAAGCCAACTAAAGCTGGGCATGATACATACCTGTGATCTCAGCACATGGAAGCAGAGGTTGGAGGATTGGAAGTTCCAGGCCAACCTGGGCTACATAGAGAGACCCTGTCTTCAAAACAAACCAACCAGGCAGTTACCTTTAAAGTTGTCACACCCTGCTCTCATCCCTATAGCCTGAGTAGGGATGTTCTTTTTAACAGGCACTATAGGTGAGTGACATCCTCAGGAGAGCTGGTATTATCTGTGAATCAGAAAGAGTTCGGACCAAACATGGGCTTAAGGCAGATACCTTTGGGCAGGTGAAGTAGCACACACTTAGCATCACAGCGCTTAAGGCAGCGGGATCATGAGTCGGAGGTCAGCTTATGTAGCAAGACCCTGTCTCCAGAACAAAACAAAACAATAAAACAAAAATTCATGGAGCTGGAGAGATGGCTCAGTGGTTATAAACACTTGCTATTCTTGCAGAGGACCCAGGTTCAATTTCCAGCACCCACATGGTAGCTCACAATTGTCTGTAACTCCAGTTCCAAAGAATCCAATGCTCTCTTCCTTCTAGCCTCCATGAGCACCAAGCATGCCTGCAGTGCTCACACATACAAGCAAAATACACACTAAAATAAAAATAAATCTTTTTTTTTAGTATGCTGAAATTTCAAGTTATTTATTAAAATGTAGGTTCAAGAAGTCATAGGTTGCTAGTGATCACCTGTCAGGAGAGTGGGCCTAGAACCTTGTAAGGTACTATAAAAATAAATCTTAAACAAACACAATTCAGGACAGGAGTGATAACTCTGTAGTTTAAAAGTTGTTCCTCCAGAGGACCTGAGTTAGATTCCCAGCACCCATATCAGGTGGCTCACAATGGCCTGTAACCCCACCTTCAGGGGATCTAGTGCTCTCTTCTAGCCTCTGCAGGTACACACACACACACACACACACACACACACACACACACACACACACACATACACTAAATCTTTTTTAAAGCATTCAGACTGAAAGGAAGACCCCTCTGAGGAGATGGGTGTGCATTGGAGAGCTGGTCACTTTCTGCACCCCGAGCCTCCATCTGTAACCCCCATTGGACCAGAGCCAGTGACAGGCACCTGCTGGGAATTCTGCAGTCATGAAGGTCCACCTAGTGTCACCGGCTCCACAAACAAGAGCGGCCCCTCTCATGGGATGAAGGTGCCCAGCAGTTCCCAGGGGCAGCCTCCTTCCTCCTGCTCAGATGAACCCTCCACCCGTGCCAGGTTGGGTGTGTAAAGGGGGGGGCAGTCAGGAAACGGAACAAAAGCCTGTAGCACACCCTTGCAGAGTGCTGCTCTGGAGCTGTGCATATGATTGTTTATTTCTTAGGCGTGGTGGGTCATGCAGGCTCCAGACCCTGTTAGCCTATCCCCAACCCCTTGATCTCCAGACCAGTGGTTCTCAACCTTCCTAACACTGCAACCCTTTAATGCACCACCTCATGTTGTGGTGACCCCCACAACCATAAAATTATTTCATTGCTACTTCATAGTGGCTGTAATTTTGCTACTGTTATGACTTGTAATGTAAATATCTGTGTTTTCTGATGGTCTTAGGAGACTCCTGTGAAAAGGGTCGGTCGACTTCCGAAAGGGTCACGACCCACATGTTGAGAACCACTGGTCTAGCACCTCCAGTGTGGTGCGGTGCTGAGGTGTTCTGGGCACAACAATCTGGACAGGTGACTGGATTCTGCAACCTTGGATCCTCATCTGATGACAGTGATTATTCCTAAGAAGTTCTTGAGAAAAAAAAGGAAAAATGAAAAAAAGTGGATGAAAAGGCACTTTGAAAACTTGAATTTATTTACAGTCATGACAGAGTGGAGTGGTGACATTGAGAATGTCCCTGAGCTACCTGCAGGGCATGATGACTGGACAGGTGAATGTCTAGCCTATGGCCTTTGCTGGAAGATGCGCTGCCTGGCCAGCCTCGGGGGGGGGGGGGGGCACTCTCTCCTGCCCCAGAGAGTAAGTGCATCGCTGTTTCCCCGCGGTGGCTAGTGGAGAGGGCAGCCACAGGCTGAGGAACAGCCTGGCCTTCTGTGGCCAGACCCTTCCTAGGTTGCCTTTGTGAAATGCCCTCCCCAGGAGGGAGGACTGTGGACCTCTAGCTCCAGTGTCTGGAAAATCGTGCCAGGGAAAGTGCACTTCAGAGCTCACTTGTCCCAGGTCCCCGGGGATCTGTGATGGGAATGATGACAGATAATATTCCTCGCTGATGTCTGATACCTTTGGGGAGCAGTTTAGAGCTACACTTTTTAGGTATAACAGCCTATTAATAGAAGACTAGTAATAGCAATAGTAATTAATATAACTATTAGGATATTAATAGCAACAACTCATTAAGTGCTTACTGTGGGACAGGTACCCACTATGCACAGGTATATAGCTACTCAGTAATGCTCATGATACCCCCACATGATATTCTTAGCCAAGAAACTGAGGCACAGAAATTTTAAATAGAAAGATCTCATGACATTAGAGCTCACTGGTTTTAATGGCTGCCACACTCCCCCCTAGTGGCTGTCTAAAAGATTTTTTAAGAGAGCCTTGGGTTTTCTAAGGCATGGGCGGCAAAACTCTTGCTAGCTTTAAACTGCTGCGCTGCACAGAACAGACTTCCAAAACAAGACTTACCCCCAGTTCCCCGCAAACCGCTTTAGAGTGTATGCCTGGACCAAAACGCACTTCTTGTATGAGCTCACCCTACGTCTGTTCATCATACTACTGAAAAGTTTGTGTGAGGTTTTAAGCTTTTGAGAG
Organism: Peromyscus eremicus; assembly: GCF_949786415.1. NCBI lineage: Eukaryota > Metazoa > Chordata > Mammalia > Rodentia > Cricetidae > Peromyscus > Peromyscus eremicus. The sequence goes on along the minus strand of NC_081431.1, from coordinate 59,568,244 downwards.
TAAGTTTCATGAACAGCTCGGCAGGGTTATTGTGAAGAATCTTAAGTGGAATATGACATAGTCTCAAAATTATCAGATAACCCATTCTGTGTATTGGCCGCACACGTATTACAACAGTTCGTGCAACTGGGGGTTCTTTCAAGGCTGTGTTGCTGAAGAGCGAAGAAACCGGCTGTGAGTGTCCGCCAGAGGTGAGCCCAGCCCCAGGAATCATGAAGAGCTCCCTTAAACGGAGGTCTCACAGCAAAAGCTTGGGGGAATTATTTCAGGGGCTCGAGAGACTGCTCAGTGGGTCAAAGTGCGTTCTGCTCTTTCAGAGGACCCGGATTTGGTTCCTAGCACCCACATCAGACAATGCCAGCTCCACAGCATCCTGTTCCATGGGTACCTGCAGTCATGTGCACACATAGACACACCCAAGGGCGTACACTTAATTAAAAACAATCATGTAAAAAAAAAAAAAAAGCCAGGCATGGTGGCACACTCTTTAATCCCAGCACTCAGGAGGCAGAAGCTGGAGGACCTCTGTGAGTTCCAGGTCAGCCTGGTTTACATATCAAGTTTGAGGACAGGCAGTGCTATATAGTGAGACCCTGTCTCAAAAAAAAAAAAAAAAAAAACCAAAAAAAAACAACCTACTAAAAAAATCATTTCATTTCATGTTTTTGCCATTCTTTACATTTCCATTTATTTATTTATTTTATTTACTTATGTATTTATTGGTTTTGTTTTTTGGTGTTTAAAGGCATGGCTGTCCTGGAACATGTAGACCAGGCTGGCCTCAAACTCGCAGACCCGCCTGCCTCTGCCTCCCGAGTGTTGGGATTAAAGGTGGACGCCACTGCTCGGCATTTCCCCTTAATTTTTAAATTTTCTGTTACGTGCAGAGGTCAGACAATTTTGTGGAGTCTGTTCTCTCCCTCCGACTTTACGTGGGTTCCACAGCGCCTTTATCTGCTGAGCCATCTTTCCAGCCCTGATTCCTGAAATGTTTTAAGTTTTGTGTAAATGTCGGTTTTCCTCTCTTTCTCTGACACTGTCCCCAGGATCCACTTGTGATTACTTTTTCTCAGTCCATTCATGGTTGCCCGTTGATCTTTGGAAATGGAGATCCGGTGAAGCCATTTAAATCCACCGGGATGGCATTTCACGCCAGACGTGTGTCTGAGATCCCTCACAAGCCCATTGGCGTTGTGACAATGACTTCACACAGCCCACTTCCCGGCAGGCTCCACGGGCTTCTTCACCCTGCTTTGTCTCTGAGGTACCCCTCTTTTCCATTCAGGGTCACTTCCCTGTTCCTCATGCTACATATAAATGACCCGGGTTCTCTTATTATCCGACACAGATATTTTGTGGGTTTCTTTGTTTGCAGTACGGGGGAATGGAATCTAGAGCCAGGAACCGAATCTAGAGCCCTGGTCTTGTCAGGCAAGCGTTCTACCACTGTGTGATTCATAGATCCGGCCGTTTATAATTAATTTTTAAATTTTTATTATTTTATGTGTATGAGAGTTTTGTATGTGTGTATGTCTGTGCACCATGTGTGTGCAGTGCACAGAAGCCTGAAAAGAATATTGGATCCCCTAGAATTGGAGTTACAGACAGTTGTGGGTCACCATGTGGATGCTGGGAATTGAATCCAGGTCCTCTGGAAGAGCAGTCAGTGCCCTTAACTGCTGAGCCATCTCTCCAGTCCAGGATCCAGCCCTTTAAATATAAATAAATAAATAAATATGTATATTTTGGGATTATAATTACATCATCCCCACCCCACCTTCCCTTTCCTCCCTCCAAATATTCCCATGATCCCCTCCTTGCTCTTTTTCAAATTCATGATCTCTTTCTTTCAATAACTATTGCTATACACACACACACACACACACACACACACACACACACACACACACACTCCTAAACACATAAGAACAACCTGCTCAGTCTGTGTAATGTTATTTGTATATTTCAGAGCTGACCATTTGGTACTGAATAATCAATCGGTGTGCTCTTCCCTGGCAGACTCTGTCTCCCATTCTCAGCATTTCTTAGTTGCCTGTAGTTCTTGGTGTGGGGTTGAGGCCTTCTGGCCTTTCCCCCTCCATCCATGTTAGCATGTCTGTTGATGTTGTCCTTGTTCAGCTCATTTTGGGGCAGTGATGTTGGTGAGACTTTACGGGTGTAGCTTCTGACATTCCTAGGAGACACAATCTCATAGCAAACTCTCTTACACCACCACCACCACCACCACCTCCAAAACGTTCTCTGAGCCTTAAGGATTGGGAGTTGTTTTGTAGATATATCCACTGGGACTGGACTCCACAACTCTGCATTTGATTAGTTGTGGCTTTCTGCAACGGTCTCCATCTGTTGCAAAGAGAAGTTTCCTTGATGCAGAGTGAGGACTACACTTCCCAGGGTAGACCTGGAGAAGGAGTCTTTTCAAATATTTTATTTTGAGACGCAGTCTCATTAATTTGTTAAGGCTGACCTCGAACTCTAACCCCGGGAGGCCTTGAACATGTGATCCTCTTGCCTCAGCCTACAGAGTAGCTGGAGTGACAGGTCTGCATGGGTCCTAGTATCAGGTTTCAGTTTCATGCTTACTCTCTACTATTGGGGGTGGTAGGTTGAAGAAAGGATCTTACTAGATAGTACAGGTTGACCCTACACTCACTGTGTAGCCCAGGCTGGCCTCAAATTTGAGCTCCTCCTGCCTCAGTCTCCTAATGTTAAAATAAGATTACAGACCTGTGCCACCATGCTTTACCTGTTTACTTGTGTACATGAGGGTTTTCCTTTCTGTATAAAATGACTTAAGGTTATTTGTTATTTGTTTTTGTTTTTGAGAAAAGGTCCCACAAAGTAGCCTTGACTAGTCTGTCACTCACTGTGTAGACCAGGCTAGACTCCAATCCAAAGAGATCAACCTACCTCTGCCTCCTGAGTGATAATTAAAGGTGGGTACCACCACACCCAGCTTGACCTCTGTTTTCTATTGCTTTTAAATTCAGACACCTGTTGTGCATAGTACAAGTGTCTGCCTGTTCATGGGCATCATGTTCTATTTTTTTTAATTTTATGTATTTATTTAGTGTGTCTATCTATCTATGTCTGTCTCTGTCTGTCTATGCCACAAGGAATTACAGGCAGTTGCCAGCAGCCTGACATGGGTGCTGAGAACTGAACCCGGGTCCTCTGGAAGAGCAGGAAGTGTCCTTAACCAGTGAGCCATCTCTCCAGTTCCACATGCATCTCCTTGAAGGCCTTGTCTGAGCTTTTGTATACTGAGAGACACCACGTCTCACAAATGATTCTTGCGTTCCTTTCTAGTGTGGCTTTGAGTTCTCAGATGGTATTTGGATATCAGTCATGTCATCTGAGAGCTTCATGTTGGGATCAGGGGCACGTTATAAAGGGGAGCTCATCACAGCTCCCTTTAAAACGGGGCAAAGGTTATCAGAAACCATCTGCCTCTTCTCTTGTTTTAAAATGTATCTTATGTGTATAAGTGTTTGTCTGTCTGTATGTATTTGTACTGCATGCACACCTGGTGCATGCTGAGACCAGAATACTTGGATCCCCTGGATTACAGAAGGCTGTGAGTCACCATGTAGATGCTGGGAACCAAACTTGGGTCCCTTCAGGATCAGCAAGAGTTCGTAACTGCTGAGCTAGCCTTGAGGCCCCCATCGGCCTCTTCTTCAGGCTCACAGAGCAAGGAAGGATGCACCCATGTCTACCCAGCTGCAGAGTGGACTGACACAGGTTCCCTAACTGTCCAATCTTCTCCTAAGACCAGGTCTCCACCAGCTCAACCTCACCACCCCTCAGGGCTCTGTTGGGGAAAGGAAGTTGGAGTCTCTGCTGCCCAACTCCATGTGGCACCTACACTCTTGCTGTATAAATCTGACTCCCCTTAGGTATGCTATAGGCTTTACTTAGATAAATCTGGGCCCTTAGCATTTCTCATATGTACTAACACAAAGCCAAAACAAACAAACAAACAGACAAACAAAAAACAAAGCAAAACAAAAAACCAAAACCAACCAAACAAAAAAACAATGACTAGCATGTTTTCAAAGAGAGGGGCCAGGTTGGGTGTGGTGGCACATGGCTTTAATCTTAACACTAGGGAGGCCGAGGCAAGTAGATCTCTATGAATTTAAGGCCAGCCTGGTCTCCATAGTGAGACCCTGTCTAAAAAAAGCAAAAGGATGGGGCACCATTCCAATTCTTCCTATACTCTCTACCAAAACCAGTGAGAAAACCCAGACCTGCCCAGACCCTTGTCTTTCCATATCCAGTCCAAGCTGTTCAGAGAAGGTGGGGCCAGAAAGGGCCTTAGGGGTGTTAGTTCCCAATAGGCCTGTATCTTTAAGTAGCCATTTGTGTGGGGAATGTGAAAGGACAGAGTTAATGATTTACCAGAGGTTCCTTCACTGTTGCCAAGGGTCAGCTTCCCGGGAACATGCCCAGGATCGGTCCTCTGGGCTCACTACCAGCCAGCTGATCAGGAAGGCCCCCCAGTGGACTGAAGCATGATCTCCATCACCGAGTGGCAGAGTGAGTGGAGTGGCTGGGGGGGAGGTGCATGTGGGGCTATAGAGGGGGTCCCTGCTAGGGTGAGTGAACACGCGCTCTTCCCAACCGGGCTCTTCTGCTGGGATCTGCAGATGTGACCTCTGGAACCAGCAGTTGGAAGCTGCTGTATTGGCATCCTCAAAGGAGCAGAGTCAGGGCGAGTGTGACCTCTGCCTTGTAGAGGGTGGGGCCAGCCCAGGCACTCAGGCCGTCAGAAGGAAGTTCACTAGGCAGGCCGAGCCCCTCTCACCCATAGTTCTGAAAAACTAGGATGCCTCTGCCCGTTCAGACATCTCCCCGAACCCTCAAGGTCTCCTGTGGCCCTGGGTCTGCAGCCTCAGTCCAAACATCCCTACTTCTTCTTTGGGGGAGTCGGGAGACAGCAGCCCACTGCCTGGGAAGAGCGGGTCGGCTATGGGGAGGAGAGAGCCGTAGGTTTCACTGGGTGGGTGGCTTAGCCAACTTTCTCCTCAGGGAACCTATGATAACTATCTGCTGTATGCCAAGCCCTGTGCCAACACAGGACACAATACTAAGAGTAAGACAGGCATGCCTCCTGTGTGGAGCAAGTCAGAGGGTGGTAAGAGCCCCCTCCCACCCTAAAGCAAAAATAAAGGGGCCATGAGCTTGAAGAGTGCGTGTGTGCGTGCGTGTGTGCGTGCGTGCGTGTGTGTGTGTGCGTGTGTGTGTGTGTGTGTGTGTGTGTGCGTGTGTGTGTGTGTGTGTGTGTGTGTGTGTGTGTGTGTGTGTGTTAGGGGATTCATTTCCATTGGCCAGGAAAGGCTTTGCAGGAAAAGGCCCTGATGCCGACGACTACAGGAAACGAGAAGGTAGGTCATGCAGCCATCTGCAGGAGAATGTTCCAGGAAGAGGGAACAACCGGCACAAAGGCCCTGAGGCATTATACCCATGGTGTGTGTGTGTGTGTGTGTGTGTGTGTGTGTGTGTGTGTGTGTGTGTCCCTACAAAGAGGTTGGTGTGGCTGGAACATCAGAGGTGGAAAGGAGAGCTTGGGTAAGGGAAGTCCCTGAAAGACAGCCCATGGTGGACCACTGTATAGACGGGAAAGTTTGGAAGGTGCTGTATGTGAGAGGTGTGACCTCTTTGCATTTTAAAAGCTCCCTCTGGTTGCTGGAATTCTCAAGAATAGACTGTAGAGGGCAGGGTAGCGATGAAGAGGCCTTTCTGAGGTGAGAGGAGGCAGGAGACAGAGCGTGGGCAGTGCAGAGATGGGAAGTGGTCCTGTGTGACTGTTTGGGGGAATTTGCTGGAAGACGGGATGTGAGATATGAAGGGATGAAGAGTCAAGACTATCTCCCTGGTACCTGGGGAGTGGATTGGAAAGTGGATGTGGAAGTGGGACGCAGGAGCCAGATTTGCATAGGCTGGGTATGTCTGTCTCAGACATCCGGGTTAGACCTCAGGCCGAGTAGAGGGTATAGGTCTGAACTTGAAGAGAGAGACTTGTCCAGAAAGGGAAATCCGGGAGTCAACAACATGCATATAGCTGGTGTTTAAACCACGGGAGTCCCCGGATCCCTGGAGCACAGCCTCTCAGCCTTCCCACTCCCTGAGTGTTTGGGCACAGATGATACTGTCGTGGAAACTGTCCTGGGCACTATGGAATTTTAGCAGTACCTCTGGCCACCCACCAGGTGACAGTAGCCAACCCTCCACTACCTTGTGACAATCAAAGTATCTCCACATCATCCCATACCTCCTCAAAACTGCCCCCTCAGCATTCCCACCTTGCAACCCAGGGGGTAAAAAAGACCGAGAAAGGACGATGGATCCCGGATTCCTGAGCCCACTGGCATGCTGATGTGTTATTAAGCTCATCAGCCTTCAAGTGTGATAATATGCTCTTACTGGCTGTGACAAGTCCTGTGAAGAACGATGCTTAGTCCTGTGAGAGAGAGAAACGACAGAACCAGATTGATGCCAGAGCACAGAGGCTGGGACAGGCTTCCCTGAGGAGCTGGCATTTAAAACCATGAGGAGAGTGTTCCATGCCAAGAAACCTCATACACAAAGGTCCTGGGGCAGGAAAGTATGGGCATCATAGAAAGTCAAAGGCTGTAAGAGCAGGGTGGTGGGTTCGAGAGAAAGTGGAAGGAGAAGTTTGAGCTCCCCCTCCCCCCACAGGATCTATAATGCACATATAGAAAAGGGTCCCTGATTCACTCCAAGTGAGTGGAATGATCAGGATGCTATATGGTCGGTTGGTCTGTTTTCAGTCCTTGAGCACTGTATGGAAGAGGGTTGGGGATGGGCGTAGTGAAAAGCAGGAAATGAGACTAATGGAGGCTGTGCAGGGGGTGGGGCGGGGGAAGAGGGGTGTCCAGGAGAGAGAAGAGGGTGGCTAAGCGTGGCAGTTTTTGGATACTTCTGGAAGCAGCTGCCTGAGACTTACGCGTGGATTAGACAGGAGGGTGGCAGCTGCCTCAGCTGACTTGGCAGACAGTGGCAGTGGAGCGACTCTCACAGGAGGTGCAGGATAAAGACAGGAAGGCTGATCACAGCTTGGGACCAGCGGCATGCAGAGTGCCAGAGAGAAAAGCAAGCCAACAGCCAAGCAAGCAGTGGGATCGCGTGAGTCCTGGGCGAGAGAGATAAATGTAGACATTGTCGGCACACAGGCAGCATTTAAAAACACAGGAAGGCGTGTGAACACAGAGTGAGGAGAGACAGGAGCTGGGCCCAAACCCTGAGCGAGCCAAATCATAAAAGAAAGAAAGTAGGTGCTGGCGGGGGTCACTGGAAGGGGGAGACAGCTAGCCAGCCGGCAGAAAATCAGAAAGAATCCTGGGAGTCAGGAGAGATTTCAACCAGGGGGTGGCCTGCTGTTCACTGCCAAGGACTGACACCTGCCTGGAGATTTGGTTACCTGAAGGTTATTAATGACCAAAGCAAGAACACTTTGTGCAAAAATGGCTAATGTCACGTTTCAGAGTCTCCACTGGATTCAAGCCCTAGGTGGGCAGCGAACCCCCTCGGGGTTCAGTTTGGTTTGTGACGTGGAGTTAACCGCAGCCCCTTCACAGGTGGTTATGTCAAGTTAAGATGTGACCTGTGCCCGATATGGCATGAGCACCAGCTGTCCATCACTATTATCAACTTCCCTTCTTCCTCTCCAACAGTCCTGTCTGAAAGTCATTTGACAGAACAGGAAGGGGTACTCAAAGTGGGGTGCAAGAGCCCCAGCCTGTGAGCAGAGCAAGTAGCCAAGATGGGGTGAGGAGGGTGTTCCCATGGGGTAGAGGCAGGGCCCTTATACAGGAGGGTCCACCGTGTCACCTGAAGAGTAAAGGTACTTCGTCGGTGGTAATCAGGCTAGAAGCAGATTTGCCTCCAGGCTGCCGTAAGTGTACATGGTAACATCTGGCCGGTAGCTCTGCCAGTGAACCCTTGCCATGAGAAAGTCTTAGACACACCCTATGAAGGGACCGCCTACAAAATAACTGGCCTGCATCTTCCAAAGATCAAGGTCATGTTGAGTACCGATTGTGGAAATATTCCAGACAGGCACACATCTTTAAAGATGGCGCATGCTGATGAGCGGTGTTCTTTGCCTATGAACTTTGTTACCGGCACGCATGGGTAAAGTGGGGGGTCTGAGGGCTAGACAATAGAAAGACATGTGTTCGTTTTCTGTTCTGACATCTGTATCTTGTCTGTCTGAAGGGGAGGGAAGGACACTCCTAATAGCTCAGGGGTGACACCTACTTGCAAGTAGGTGAGGACCCAAGAGTCCTAATAGAGTACTTAAAAATTCTGGTACATTTGTGATTGTAAAAAGAAAAGGACCACAGCTGTCTCACACTTGTAGCCCTAGCTACTCGGAAGGCTGAGGCAGGAAGATCATATGAATTGAAGAAGAAGGATGAGGAATTTGAGAAACAATTGATAGATTACTCCTTACACACGTGTGGACCAAAGAGACCTATCTACGTGCCCCAGGAGGCAATGCCCTGTAGAAAGGAAAAAAAAAAAAAAAAAAAAAAAAAAGACACTGAAGCTGGCTTTGCATTCTGAAAAGCTGTGCCTTGGTCACCTGGCTTTGGCCTGTCCCCAAGGGCTGCAGGCTGGGGGCTCCTTCTGGCAACAGTTTGGGAACTTAGGGACCTAAGGGCCTGAGGCTGGAGAGTTGGGACTCAGACTGGAGATGACACTGGACGTAGAGAGACCCCAAACTGGACAGTCTGAAGCCAGGGGAGGTCTCTACCCTTGCTCCGCGGTGCCCTGGCCTCAAGAGCTTGCCTTACCCTCTGCTTGCTGCTTTGTTACTTCGGCAGCAGGGGGCGCACTATGACCTCTGTCTGGATCATGCAACGATCACCTGCGAGTGCGTCTGGCATGCCTGTGTATCTATCTGTATGACATGCCCACCCAAATGCACTACCTTCTCTGCATGGCTGCCATCCTGAAAGGAACTTCAGGTGCAAGCCCCCCTCCCCAGATTTGACTGAATCACTGGACTATAGTAGGAGCAAAAGATGGGGGACGTTTCGAAGCCGTGCGTGGGAAACACACTTCCTGACACGTGTTTATGAGCTTGTGTGTGACGCTGAATGCCAGAAGCAACTAAATGTGGCCTATTTAAAAAGGCTGATCCCAACAGAGGAAAATTCTGGAACTGCACCAACCTGTGAAGAAGAGCACAGAACAAACCTGAGCATGGCACAAATCACTGTTAGAAAAGTCCGACCCAAAAAAAATGAGCTGCACTCAGTGGGAGACACCTGTAATCCCAGCCCTGGAGAGGCTGAGGCAGGGGGACATTCCTGGGCTACAGAGTAGCAGTAAATCTCAAAAACTCCTAAGTAATTGTAATGCACATATGAGAAGATGCAGAGAGTGTTTGGTTGGTTGGTTTAGGTTTTTTGAGACAAAGTTTCACTCTATAGCTCAGGCTGATCTCAGACCTGCTTAACTTTCTGGCCTTTGCCTCCTAAGGCTGGGGTTGTGGCATACACCACCACACCCGACATTGTATCAGCGTTTCACTCTGTAGCCCAAGCTGATCTTGAACTCACAATCCTCCTGCCTTGGCCTCCTGAGGTGCAGGCACACACCACTGAGCAGGGCATGAACTCTCATCTGGCTGTGCCTGTGGGTCACTTTGGATTCTTCCAATCTCAGGACCCTTGCCACAAGGAGTGTCCTCATATTGGTTCTCAGAATCTTGATAGGGACCCAAAATGGTCCTGGGTGCCTCTAATGACATCAGCACACATCTTCGGGCTCACTCAGGGGGTGAGGAGAGGGCCACTACTGTGGCTGGTTAGTGTAATCAATCCCATCAGCCTCCGCTTCCATGAGGACGGCTCCACGTCTAAAAGCCTCTCATGGCCTCCTGACTCAAGTTCCTGTTTCTCTAAGAAAGCAAGCAGCAGTGAATCACGGTCAGAGTGTGTGGACCGGAGAGCCAGGCTCTGCTGTCCTTCCCAGAAAGACATACAAAGCAAATCTGAGAACTTAGGTTCTTTGCAAGACAAACAGACAAACCCGAGTCCGTTCATAAGGGTGCACAGGATGGGCATACAGATATTTTAACAGTACAAAACAAATAGCAAAACCATGTTCATATCATGTCTCCACATAGAAGGAAGAGTATCTTACGAGATTGGAGTCATGATGTATATATTTCTGGCCAGTGTAAGGAGATAACAGACTCTTGTTGTTGTTATTGTTGTTATTGTTGTCAGGCAGAGTCTCTCTGTGTAGTCCTGGCTGTCTTGGAACTCACTCTGTAGACCAGCCTGTAATCCACAGAGATCCACCTGCCTCTGCCTCCCGAGTGCTGGGATTAAAGGCGTGCTCCACCATACCCAGCTGATAATATATTTGTATAACATTACATATAATATTTTATAACAAGTACACGAACTTAAAGCATGCCTTCCCAGCTATGCAGAAGGCTGAGATGGGAAGATTGCAAGTTCAAGGCCAACCTAGGCTACAAACCATGACCCTGATTTGGGGAGGAAGTTGGATGCAGCACTAGCGTAGAACACTTGTCTATCACGTGGAGCACAGCCCTGGATTCAACTCTCACTACTGTAACAAATCCCGAGCATCTTTATCATTCACATTAAAGAAATGTGGTACAGTCTTCCACAAGGCTCCCACCTGCAAAGCTGTAGTGGGTGGATACCTTATCTCCTAGGGTAGAAACATCATACAGTGCGGAAACAGAACACAGCAATTCTATGGCCCCAAGGGTATTGTATTCTGTCGAGCTGTCCCCGGTGCTAAGAAGTTTAATTTGGGCCAGCACCATTGGGCATGGAAGGAGGCAATAAGCACAGACATATCATGAAGGCCTGTCAGAAACCTGAGATCCCACCTCAAAGAACAAACAAACAAAATCACAGTGTGATACGAGATTGTGAGCATGGCTGCTATCAAAAACATTAAAATTGGGGTTGGGGGGATGGCTCAGCAGTTAAGAGTGTTCACTGCTCTTCCAGAGGACCCATGTCCCAGCCACTATACCAGGAGGCTCATAACTGCCTGGGACTCCAGCTCCAGGGTACCTGACAGCTTCTTCTGGCCTCTGCAAGCACCCACACACATGACATGCAAACACACAACACACAGACACACATACATACACATAAATGAAAATAAAACTAAAAATATTTTTTAAATCAAGTTTTGCCAAGGATGTGGGATGTCTTGTGCCCTGGGGACAGGAAAGGGAAAGGAACAAGCCACTCTGGAAAATATCTCTGTAGCTTCTCAAATGTCAGCGAGAGAAATTAGCATGTGGCCCAGAAACCCCACTTCTGGATATAAACCAAAAGATCTGAAAGCAGGATATTTTTATTTGTTTGTTTGTTGAGATGGGAGCCCACCATGATCTCAAATAGACAAGGATGACATGGACTCACAATCCTCCTGCCTCCACCTCCCAAATGCTGGGATATTACAGACCTGCATTGACATGCTCAGCTTTGAAACCAGGATCTCAAAGAGGTGTGTGTGTGTGTGTGTGTGTGTGTGTGTGTGTGTGTGTGTGTGTGTGTTTAATGGCACTTCAAACGGAAATAACTTTTTTATGTTTTATTTTCTTTATTTTTATTTTATGTCCATTGGTTTTCTGCCTGTCTGTATGTCTGTGTGAGAGTTTCAGATCCCCTGGAGCTGGAGTTACAGACAGTGGTGAGCTGCCATGTGGGTGCTGGGAACTGAACCTGAGTCCTCTGGAAGAGCAGCCAGTGTTCTTAATCTCTGAGCCATCTCTCCAGTCTAATTTTTAATTTAGCCTAAAAAAAAAAAAAAAAAAAAAAAAAAAAAAAAAAAAAAAAAAGGCAGCATAATGAACGGTCGTTTGTTGCCTATCACAGTGGCAGAGAGTCAAATTCACATTTCCATATGAGATGAGACAGACTTCAGACCAAACAACCACGTGTCCTGTCCATTATTTCTGAAGAGAATGGTCAGAAGTACACACCACAGGCCAGAGTACAGTCCTTGACTAATCAGATGCCCTGAGTGCCCCACACTTCCGCCTGCTGCTCATTGGTTTTGTTAACTCCCTTGCTCTTCGATGACACCCACAGGACATTGCTAAGGGGTAGGGACACTGTTAGTGGCGGTCAACCCTGGCAGTCAATGACTCCACTGAGTTGAAGTTAGGGGTGAGGGGGCACCTAGGCCCTGCCCCCCAGGATAGGTGAGCGTCTTCCTAACTGATGGCTTCTATTTTTCCCAGTCACTTGGGGCAGGTCAGCACTGAGGGCTGAGGAGAGAGGAGAGGGCACAGAGGAATCCAGGAGCCAGCCAGGGCCTGGAGCTCACAGTCTCAGCTTTCAGGCACTTCTCTCTCCTCGCTGGGTACGGCCCCAGAGCTCTCAACCGCAGGAAAGAATAGGCAGGCTATTGAGTTCTGTCGGGGGGTCAATCCTGAGAACAACGTGCTGCAGGCACAGGGAGAAGCTGCACTGACAAAATGTGAGGGCAAAGCTTCCCAGGAACCCAACAGCTCCTGCCCATCTTCCTTTCCCTGAGAGCCTACACATGACCCATGAGCTCGCCTTGCTTCTTGCAGAGATTGGTGTGGGCATCACCGGCTTCGGCGTCTTCTTCATTCTCTTCGGGATACTCCTGTACTTCGACTCCGTACTCCTGGCTTTCGGCAATGTGAGTCCCCCGGCACTAGGTACCGCTCCTGGATGGCCAGGAGGGTCAGCCCCGAGTTCATTCAGATCACAGCTGTTCAGGGGGGATGAGGACTTGGTGGGGGGCGGACGACAGCAGGGTCTGTGGACACGGAGAACCTGAGATGATTACACCAAGCTCCAGGTGAGGTCCTGGTGGTCCCACGGTGAATTAGACCCTGTCCCCACCACTGAATCCCTGCGTTTAGGGACAAGGATGTAACCCACGCCTCCATGGCAGCAGAGGCTGTGAGGAAAGCCAGAGTAAGGTGAACACTTCGTTATGAAACAAGGACTGAGAGAAAGGAGTGGACCAAAGACAGCTGGGAAGGAAATGGAGTGGCTGGGACGGTGAAAGAAAAGGCATGGGGGAGGTGTGGGTGGGGCACGGAACTACTAGAAGGAAGAGTTCAATTCTGTGGGAGCCTGGGCCCCATAAAGTGACCACTAGGAACCATGTTGAAGGCTCTGGCAGAACCACACAGGGGGCACCTTTCAGGGACTTTGGGTACCAACATCTTGTCTGTAAAAGGGAAGGATCTCACTCCACAGCAGCCTCCCCGGGAGTCTATATGAGGAGCTTGGAGCTGAGGAACTGGGTGGGAAGCAAAAGACCTTCAAGTCCATCCCTCTGCCTTAGGACATTTCTATTCTCTACTAGATAGAGTCATTTCCAGCTCTGGGATTCTGCCCCACTGCTGGGACACACACACACACACACACACACACACACACACACACCAAGACACACACACCAAGACACACACACACACCATCACACACACACGGAGACACATACATACCGTCACACACACACACACATACACACACACACACACACACACACACACACACCAAGACACACACACCAAGACACACACACACACCATCACACACACACGGAGACACATACATACCGTCACACACACACACACATACACACACACACACACACACACACACACACACACACACACCAAGACACACACACCAAGACACACACACACACACCATCACACACACACGGAGACACATACATACCGTCACACACACACACACATACACACACACACACACACACACCCCAAGACACACACCACGCACACCCCGAGACACACACCACACACCACACACCACACACACACCGAGCCCCGGGGATGGGGTGGACCTTGCTCTCCCTGTCCTCACTCCCCTGGGCCTGCAGCTGCTGTTCCTGACCGGCCTCTCCCTCATCATCGGCCTGAGGAGGACATTTTCCTTCTTCTTTCAACGACACAAGCTCAAGGGGACCAGCTTCTTCCTGGGGGGTGTAGCCATCGTGGTGCTGCGCTGGCCGCTGCTGGGCATGCTCCTGGAGGCCTACGGATTTGTTAGCCTCTTCAAGTGAGTACCGTCTCCCTCAACCTCAGTATCCTGGGGTTTAGGGAGCAGTGGCCTGGCCAAGATTCAAATCTCTGAATCTCCTTACTCACCCTGGACACTAGGGGTTCACTCCCCAGCCTGGCTGCCTCCAGGCCCTGTGAACCATCAGGCATCCATGCCGTCAGGCCTGGCCAGCTTGAAAAGCGAAGGGAGCCTCGGCGGCAGGAGGATGCTGGGACACAAGGCTGTGCCCACATGAACACAACCTCCAGCCGCCATCCATGCCAGGGGCTTAGCCACTAGTGCAGATGTTCCCCACCCCAGCTAACAAAGAGAGGGCATCAGGCCAGGATAAGTAATCGTGAGCGTAACTCACAAAAATGCGTGCCCTTTGAGCTTGGCTGTATGTGAGGCCCTATGACGTAGGTACCAATACTGCTAAGCACATTTGAAAATTGGCCATGGGTTCAGAGAATTTGTTCAGAGTGTACAGTGTTAGTGAGAGGCAGAGCCACGATGCATCTGTAAGACCCCTGAGTTCAGCCCGCGGTTCTCGGTCACTTTGCTGCTTCTTTCAACAGACCCCAGGACATGTCTGTCCCCAGGGCCCAGGGGCTGCTCTCCCAGGAGCCAAAGTCTGAGCCTTTGAGTAGGGGATGTCAGCCTTACTACCTTCCTCCTCCCCTCCTGGGCCACCACTGACCCCGGTCCTCTCTTCCGTTCCTAGGGGCTTTTTCCCTGTGGCCTTTGGATTCCTAGGCAGTGTTTCTAACATCCCCTTCCTGAGCACCGTGAGTAGATGGAGTCTGGGCTTGGCATTGGTGTCTGGCGTGGGAGAGGGTATGGAACCGGTTAAAGTGGTCTCCTAAGTGCAGCAGATCCCCCCTCCCCCCCCCCCGCCCTGCCCCCCTCTGCCCCATACCCTCTGAGACACACCCACCCCAGGTTCACTGCCCTCCCCTCCCTGCTCCTTCTTCACTTGATAAGATCCAAAGTGAGGGCCCTGTAGGCTGGAGTGGCTAAGGTGTGGGTGGGGAGGAGGCAGTCATGAACAGCTCCCCAGCCCAAGAAATGAAAACTCTAGGTGACCCAGACACTGTGTGCTTCTGGGACACGTGATTAAGTCTGGGCCACGGGCATGTACGACAGCTGGTGACATCAGGTAAAGCAAGGAGTGGACCCTGTTCTGGGCCCACACCTACCTCTGAAGTACCTGACAGATGCACACTGAGACACCCAGGAAGGGGGCCAGAACCCCACACCCTGCAGCGCCTGCCAGCTGGGCACACCCCACCGCCACTGGCCGCATGTAGTGCAGCATAGCCCCGCATCTCAAGGCCAGCTGGGTAATAGCCTGGATATTGAGTCCGCTTCCCACTCTTTGTCTGGAATAATGATTCTTGGCTCCCACAGCTGTCACAGAAATTTCAAGGCTCCAGCTCAATGGTCTGAACCGTCGAGATGCGCTCCTGGAACTTGGATGGTTGGTGGAGGGGCTGGAAGTGGAATGGGGGTTATCCTCATGAGCCTCCCTCCCCAGCACTGACTTACTTCCCATCACACTCGGGAAGATGGAGCTGATTGACTGATCTTAAACCCCCAAGTTATCTCAAGATGCTGCC
Source organism: Peromyscus eremicus (assembly GCF_949786415.1). NCBI lineage: Eukaryota > Metazoa > Chordata > Mammalia > Rodentia > Cricetidae > Peromyscus > Peromyscus eremicus. The sequence continues at coordinate 59,552,514 of NC_081431.1, read as the reverse complement.
AGGAGTAGAGATCCTGACCCTGACACCCAGCGGAGGCTGGAAGCAACTTTCCCAACCCGAATTTATACAGGGGAGTGAAGATTAAATCCTCAAGCTGTGAATGTGTCTGAGATTTGGGGTTGATGTCTCCAGTCCAGGGTATCCAGCCCAGCCCTAGGTTGGACTTGCAATCACTTCCCACCCTGACACTACAAGGTATAATTGCAACCTCTAAGAGTCAGCCCCTGCAATTGGTATAATTTTCATGCTGGTATTTAACATCCTAAAGGGTTTGATATGATTCTACGCTTCAGTTAACATTAGGCAAGCAATGGAAACTAACCCACACCGCAGGAAGAGTATCTCAGCCCTGAGGTGGTCACTCCACACAGGACACAGCAGGTAGAGTTGGTGCAGAAACCACCTTCTGTTTGGGCGTGGATGGTGCCATTGCCTTTAAAGAACCCAGCCTCACAGCCGAGCCGGTCCTTGTTCTGGGGAAGCCCCTCGTCTCATGGTAAAAGAGATTTTCTTTGTTTTGTTTTTCTGAGACAAGGTTGGCCTGGAACTCACTATCATCCTGCTTCAAGTGTCTGAGTGGCGGGATTATATATATGATGCACCATACAGGCTTAAAAGGAGTAGACCAAAGAAAGGCCAGGCTTTGGTGGCACACACTTTGAATCCCAGTACTTGGGAAGCGGAATCAAACGGATCTCTTGTGGGTTCAAGGCCAGCCAAGGCTACAGTGAGATTCTGTCTAAAATAAAATAACAAACAACAACAACAAAACCGTTAAGGGAAGAAGGGGGGATCAGAGTCATGGTGAGCATCCACTGAACTCCTTCCTCTATTTGCCTGGCAGCGGAGTAGGTGCTAGGGGATGCCAACGGAGAGGCTGGCCTCGCCCTTCAGGCACCCAGTGCCGCCCACTCTCCGAATCTGCTTTCTCAAGGCCAGCTTGGCAGCATCAAGTACAAAATAGGTATTCCCTCTCCCTCTCTTCCTTCTGTAGTATTATTATAATTTGGGAGTGGGGTCGGGGCAAGGTCTCACCACGTAGAACAGGCTGTCTGCAAACTCATAGGTCCAGCTGCCTCTGCCACCCAAGTGCTGGGGGTGGATGTGCCACTATGCCGGCCACGTTTTGATTTTTTGAGACAATATCTCAACTCTGTCACCCAGCCTGGCTTGGAACTCTCTGCATATCCCAGATTGACTTCAGCCTTATCATCCTTCTGCCTCAGGCACCCAGGAGGTAGAATTCCATGTATGGGCCGCTAGGGCCAGCTTTACTCTTCCTCCTTACAGCCGGCTGCTTACATAACTGTCCAGCACATCTGACCATGCCCTAGCTCATGCATGTCACACAACACGTCATGCAGGAGCTCAGTAATTAAGGGGAAAAGGAGGAGAGGAGACCCCCCCCAGCCCCGCCCCCACTCTCAATTCACAGCACAGGAGCCACCCCTGACGGAGGCCGATCTGACCTGGCTTTCTCTCTGAGAGGGCAGCATGTGGGCATTGAGGAGCCTCTGGGTCAGGCTGTGCCCTTCCCCTCCTCCTCCAGCCTGTGTCTTCTATTCACGTCGGGTGTGTGTGTGTGTGTGTGTGTGTGTGTGTGTGTGTGTTGGCAGAGAGGGACAAGACATTTCACATACACTCCTCAGTCACTTTCTCTTCATTGTTTGGGGCAGAATGAGTCTCCAGCTGCAAGGGAGGGGGTGTCAAGAGGATGGAGATGATGGAAGAATTAGTGAGATTATGAGAGCAGCCTTGGACGGTTTCTGGGGGCGAGCAAATGGATGGCTCCAGCCAGGAGGCGGAAGCCAGCGGCGGGGCGTGGAGTTCCGAGGAGGGTCTGGGAGGGCAGAGGTGGGATTGTGCCTGGAGACGTCACCCACCTAGACTTCATAAAAGGGCTGTGATCAGGGAGCCAGAGAGAGTGAACCCGGGAGCCAGTGGCTTCTCTCGGTGTGTTCCAACTACCCAAGTGGCTCTTCTCCCTCCAGCCCTTAAGCCAGAACCCAGCCAAGGTAGGTACCCTGCTGACAGGACTCGGGACTGCCCGGACCCGGGGAGGGTCTGGGGAAGCAGATCTTCAACCCCAGGCCAGTTGAAGCACTGATCACTCCTGATTGACAGGCTGGCCAAATGATCCTGGGATGCCCGTGTTTTGTGTGGTGTGTGTGTGTGTGTGTGTGTGTGTGTGTGTGTGTGTGTGTGTATGTGTGTGTTCGTTCTTTTTGATTTTCAAACAGTTCAATTGTATTGCACACGTCATGTGCCCTGTGGACTAAGCAGTTCATTAAGAGTTATCAGGGTCTGGGGTGTCTGTGTGGCATGTGTATGGTGCCTGTGAGATATATGTGGTATGTATTCGGGGTAATGTGTTGTACATTACTTTATGTATTTATTATTATTTGTTTATTTTGCTGTGTATGTGTGTGAGCAGAGCGCACATGTGGAAGTCAAGAGGACAGCTTTGGGGAGTTGGTATTCCCCTTTCATCACGTGGGCCCCGGGGATCAGACTCAGATTGTCAAGCTTGATGGCCAGCACATTTATCTGCTGAGCCATCTCACCAGGCCCATGTCGGATGTTAGTGCGTTGGTGTGTGGTTTGTGTGTGGTATGTGTGTATATGTGGGGTGAGGTCGTGTTGGGGGCCGGCAGAGTTCTCCCATGGTACACACAAGAAGTGCTGTCCATGATGGGACAGAGTACTACAGGGATGGAGAGGCAGACATCAGGATCACCAACCTCCCGCCTGATAACCCCTCCCTCACTTCCTCACCTCCCCCCCTGCTCTGTTCAGAGAAGCCAGGAGGCCCCCCCATCTTCAGAGCCGATACATTCCTGCCTTCCTCAGGCCCCTTTGGGATAGAACTTGGGATGGTTTTCTCTCCGTATGAAGCTCTAGCTTTGTATCCAGCAGCCCCTATACCCAGCCCTGGCTACCGGTCCAGCACCCTGGCGCCAGTCCAGACAGATCCCCTGAGGTGAGCGGCTTCTGCAAGCCCTCTTCACCTGGCACACGCTTGCTCAGGTGCCACCACCGCCTGGAGCCTCCAGGTTGGGCTTCCCTGCGTTTTAACATGTGTCTGGTGTTGTTTTGAAATGATCCACTTGTCTAAGCTGCCTACGAGTCAACTTCTTACACTAGGCTTGAGATCAGCGGTACCCTGGGTCGGCACCCTCAGCACCCCAGCACCTAGCACGGTCCTAGTCTGTCGTTCCCGGCAATGCCTTCCAAACACTAGCCCTTAGAACTAAGGCTCTTCCTAGTGGATTTGGTCTCTACTCCGTGTTCTATTCAGGCCTTAGGGCAGCTGCAGAACGTATCTGGCTTTCAGGGCGTCACAGAATCAGTCTTAGTAGCCATCTGATCAGGCAGCTGGTGGCCTGGAGATGGGCGTGGCCTACTCAGGATTCATGGGATGAGGGAAAAGGTTGGAGTATTTCAAGTCAGGATTCTTACCCTCCGCACCATGAGTGAGTCTGCAGTTGGACTGGGGGTGGGGACGCGGTAGTAGGGGGCATAGTGGCGGGATGCATGGTGCTGAGAAACCGCTCCCAACACTTGGTCAAAATGACACTCCTCACCCCGTCCTCCGACAGAAGCCTAGGTTCAACCTGCTGTGGCACCAGCCTCCTGGGCACTTTGTAAGGACTGTCCCATTTGTGGGACAGTTTCAAAGTGCCTGATGACTTCTTCAAAGGGAAATTGGGCTTGCGAGCTGGAGAAGTGGGGTGGAATGGGGAGCAGGGGAGGAGAGAGGCGGAGAGGCTAGATGAGGGTCAGGATGCACAGCTCCTGTCTCAGCAGTCAGACGGATGAGGCCAATTTAGTTGACGACCTCCCAGAGCCCATGAGAATAGAGGCAACTGATGGGCTAGACGAGAGAAAGGCTTTTCCCGTCCTGAATTATAGGCAATAAGACAATTTGGTGATGGTCTCCAAGGCTGCGGAGAGCTTTGAGAATGTGCAAGATGATTGCCTCTTTCTTCCTTTTTTCCTGGAAGAGATAAGGAATTGGGTTTCTATTATAGCAGCAGGGCCAGGGCCGGACTGAGGAAGGTGTGTACTACCTGGGAGAGCTGAGCACATAAAGCATATTTGCACAGGCCCCAGCACAAAAGGGAGAAGGGCTTGATCCTAGACTCCCAAGAGAGTAGTTGAACCTCAGAGCACACTCCTGCGTGACCTCATCTACCTCCCCTCCCTGGTCACCCCCGAGCATGGCACCTACATTCTTCTCCAGCAAACCTACGACCCACAACCCCCCACTCCCCACTGTCCAGCATAAGCAGCTCACTCCTTCCACCAAATCTGACCCTTCCTTTTCATCCGTCCTTCCTTCCTCCCTTGCTCCTTCAGTCCTGGTCCCTGTGGCCTTGTTTCAGGCTTATCCCTCCACAGGTCATCTCTGGCCACAGGGCTTTCTCCTCTCCCCCAGGATCTCTCTCCGACCTAGGCTCTGACACACTGCTAACTCTGACCCGGTCCTTATTGCCTCTCTCTGTCTCACTCAGCCTCTGGACACCTGGTGGACCTGCCTCTTCCTGCCAGAATGACCTCATTGGCTTCTTGGCAGCTGCTGCTTCTCCTCTGCGTCGCCACCTTTGGGGAGCCACCGGCGAAGGTGGCACCTGGACCCACAGGTACGCACGGTCCAGGAAGAGGGGCGCGTACCTGTGCACATGAGACTTAGCCTGTTTTTCAGACTGTAGCCAGGCGGCTGACAGGAGTTTAATGACGGCACTTCGTGGATACCTGGGGCTGGCCCCGGCCCCGTCTGCTGTGAGCAGGGAGGCTCAGGAGCCTATTAACCCCAACCCCTTGGTGACTGTCTCCTGCTGTGCTCTCTGCTCTATCCCAAGCACTTCTCTGTGTGGAGGCTGGGAAGGAGCTGAATGTGCAAGCGACTTTTATCTGTGACCTCACATCCCTTAAGGGGGGTTGAAAACAAAACAATGAAAAACAAAAACCTCAACAGACAGACAGACAGACCTTGACGCCTATCAACCTCATGAGTTCACCGGGGGAACTGATGAGCTTGGGAAACTGAAGTCCATAGAGGCACTGTACCCCCAAGTTATTCAGCCAAATGCTGACGAATCTCAGCAGGTGCCAGGGTACCCCAAGAGCATGGCTGCTGAGTCACAGCATGAGTTTGAATTCTCCTTGGTGGTCTGCTTTCTGTACATATTAGAGCTTGCTCAGCCTCTCTGGACCTCAGATCTCAGGCATGGAATGCAGGACACCCCCTGCGAATCTGACATCATTGTACATAACCAAATCAAAGGGAACAGGGCCCCAGACACCTCACCAATGGTGTCATCATTCCAGGGCAAGGAATAACCCCACCACTGTCCAGGGACATTGGCTATTGGCTCTGTCTGGCCACACAGTATATCCTGTGTATGGAACTGAGATCTCTCCCACACCAGTTACCCAGAGAAGGTAGGAGAGGCCTCCCAGATGGTTATTATTAATCTTGGACCACAGCCACACTCATCTCTAAAGTATGCCAGGGAATTGAGGAGCCAAGCTCAATGCCATCCTCCGCCCCAACACCCACTCATACCAGGCCTTGTTGCTACTAACTCGCTATAATTGACTAGACTTATTGTGTGCTCTGAGCTACTTGCCCTGTTTTACTGCCAAAGAGAGGGAGGGAGGGAGGGAGGGAGGGAAGGAGGTGGGGGAGAGGGAGAGAGAGAGAGAGAGAAAGAGAGAGAGAGAGAGAGAGAGAGAGAGTTAGTTTAATGAGCCTTGTCTGTGAAGTGTTTCCAGAGTGAGCCTTGTTAGCCTCCAGCAGGAAGAGAAGGCATTGCACCTGCCTGGGGGAGTTGTGCCTGCAAGGGCAACGTAGATAGATAATGTCTGGTCATCACCGAGTCTTGATACTGTATGTGGAGGTTTGCAATTGTCCCCAGCGACCAAGGTCAGGTCACAGGTACCGGGGGCACAATGGCCTTGGCTCCACTTGATTGATTTCCGTTACTCCAACTTTTTCATTAGCTTTTATTTAATGAGCACTTACTGAGGCCCTACTATGTGCGACGTACTGTTTCAAGCATTCTGAAAGATAAATGGATTCCCCTCCCTCCCCTGCGCCCCAGGTGCTCCTGGGCCACTCAAACTCCAGATGCAGACACTCAGCTGAGGGACCAGGCGGAGAGCCCAGAAGACGGACAGAGCAGAGTGTCCCCCCTACATACTTTTGTTTTCTTGATTTCCAAACTCTCTGCTTCCTCAAAGGAGGTAGTTTAATCAAGTTATTTAGGAGAATTTTGGCAAGCACTTGAAAGCGAAGCTATTGGAGGAGAGGGGAGGGGCAAACATCCCAATCGCTCTAATAAAGTAGCACTTTGGCTCCACACTGAGGTCAGAGCCGAGCTTCTGAGGTTGAGGACCCAGGGCCAGCCTCCGGAGGTCTGAGCCTGTGTCCAAAGCAAGCCTTGCCGCCCCAGCCTCACTTGCTTGTGCTCTCTGTCCTAGGCCAGCAGCCGGGACCCCAGGAACTCATCAATGCCTGGGAAAAGGGCCCGCGGTGCGCAGAGAGGAAACCTGGGGTTTCAGGGCTGCGAGCTCGTAGGACCTCGCCGTGCCCACCAGTGGAGAGCTCCGCCGGGCGCCAGCGGCCTCTGTGCGCCGCCGCTCGCAGTCGCCTGATCCCCGCACCCCGCGGAGCAGTGCTAGTGCAGCGCGAGAAGGACCTGTCAGCCTACAACTGGAACTCCTTCGGCCTGCGCTACGGCAGGAGGCAGGCGGCGCGGGCGGCGGCGGCGGCGCGGGGCTGAGTGCAGCCTCTCTCTGCCCGCCGGCACGCAGGGCTGGGGTGGGGGACTTCTGGACTAGGGTAATAAAGCAATGCTGCTGTCTCACTGCTTGCGATTCCTCCCTGACATCTGCAAACAGTGCAGATGGGGCAGGTCCTCTTCTCTCTCGGTTGCCTCTTAGCTGACTTCAAGATGTCTCTGGTGCCCAAGTCGGTGCTTTTGAAACTAATAGTTAAGGGAGGCCCCGGCTGTTCCCCAGTCTGTTGCAACTCAATGCTTTGAAAATATAAAATAAAAAACTAAGGGGTGGAAGAAATGACTCGGCTGTTAAGAGCACTTGTGGCTTCTTCTAGAGGATTCGAGTTTGGTTCCCAACACTCAGTGGACACAGCCACCTGTAACTCCAGCTCCAAGGGATCTAAAGCCCTCTTCTGGCCTCTTGGGCATCTACCCTCACACACACATACCCTCAGACAGACAGACATGCATATACTAATTAAAAATTAAATCTTTACATTAAAAAATGAATTGCTGAAAAAATATAAAACCTAAAGAGGTGCCCAAACTGGATACCACTTGGACACTTCAGCAAGGTAAAATTTTGTTCTTTTTAAAAATACGTATCTATTAGAATGAAGTTGTTTGTTTGTTTTGAGATGATTTCACTATGTAGCCCTGGCTGGCCTGGAACTCATTAGCTAGACCAGACTGGCTTGCAGAGATGGACCTGCCTCCACATGTCAAGCGCTGGGATTAAAAGCTGTGTCCACCACTTCCAAGCCCAAGCTCAGGTTTCTCTGAAATGTTCTGAAGCGGCCCTCCTTGGTCTGAGACTTCCCTTCTTTCCTGAGAGAAGTTTTGCCGCACACTTTGAACGGTGGTGGAGTGGGACAAAGACCCATCAAGTTCCTTCCCTGTATCAGTCCGTTGAACAGAATGATTTGCAAGCTAGTGCCAATCACTGCCCTGTTGGCAGCGGGTTAACTGTCATCTGAGCCCGTCACCAGGCTTCTGCAGGGCTGCCTGGCCCCTGGGCATGGAGGTGAAAGGGATGCCAGGAGTATCCTTCTCTCCCAGGAAAGCTCTTTGCTTGGGACCACCCCAGCATGGGTATGTCTTCTTCTGGTCTTCATAGTCGCATGCTGAGGACCCAAAAGATCAATGACTCATGGAGTCCAAGCTTGTGACGGTGAGCTAATGGTTCCTCCTCCCCTCCCCCATCATAGCTGCACCTCCCAGCCTCTTTAAGATGACAAGGTTCTCATCTGAGTCAACTCCTGGGCCCCCAACAGCTGGGGAGTAGAAATCTAGGTAGAAAAGAAGTAGAACCTGTCATTAGGAAACCCCAGGAAATCTATCCTCCTGCCCACAAGATGCCACAGCCTAATCTGAGAGCCTTGGGGTTCCCTAGTCCACTTCCTCAGGGATTACAGGGTCTCCTCACCCCCATGCTGTAATGCATCATGGTGTTCTGCTCATCACAGAAACCAGGAGAGCACAGGATGGAGGCAGAGCTGTGTTGCTATGGCAACACAATAGGCTGTCATGGGAACATGACAACTTGTCCCCATCCCCATCTTTATCCTTGAAATTGCCCTCCAGGAGCTGCTGTGAGCTCGTGTGGAAGCATGTCGTGTCTGTATCGTGACACTGTTGATATTGGAAAGGACGCCCCAATAGCGTGGGTGTGTTGCTGTACCTCATGGAAAGGAATCAACACAACACCTGTTCCCACGAGTGTTTTTTTTCCCTCACAGACTCTAGTCCTTTTTTTCCGGTGAAGCTTGTAGGTAATCAAAGACGATGGGTCCCTGAGCTCTGCTCTCAGCCCAGTGTTTATGAAACTCCTGTGGCTCCCTTTACCCACCCCTTCGTTGTTGAGGCGAGGAGGACTGCCGCTTTAGAGGCAAGACAGTGCAGTGAGTTCTCTGCTATGAGAAGCAGGCCTCTCTGTGTGGAACTGGAGTAGATGAGAGAATCTGCATGCAGGGGCATGTGTGTGTCTTTGTGTGACCTGGGTGTGGGTCAGCCCCCTGACCACATTTCAGGCCTTGCCAGCTCTCAGCACAACCAAGTGCATCCTGAGCTCTCTGTGGTAACTAGCCCAGAGGTCCATTGCAGCAGACACCTGAAAGGGGAGCTGATTCTATGTCCCATGCCTCTTGACCCTAAACTACCACCTACAAGATTCTGGGTTTCCCAGTTCTTGGCCCCATGTCTCTGGAAAGGCTGGGGTCTCTATGGGACACCAGAGATCTTTGGTTTCCTGTGGCTCCAATCTTAACTTTCAACCTGCTCTCCAGATTGAAGGAAAGGCAGGGCAAAAGGAAACTGAAAAGATATAATATTACATGTCCCCAAGGTTCCCAGGACCCTCTCCAGAGCTCGAAGACTTGAATGCAGAGATGCACAGGAGCTCTCAATCCTAAAGTGCCCGGGGGTAAGGCATCTAGAGGGTAAGGGCATCCTTCACTGTGGGGATGAGTCTACCCCAGGCTCCACCCCTCTGGAGTAGTCTCCCATCCCTGAGGAAAGAAATACAGTGGTCAGGGGTAGGAGGGGAACAGGGAGATTTTGGCCTCTAGTATCACTCAGTATGTTCACAAGCAACATTGAGTACCTATAGTTTGTCAAGCAAAGAGTGACCTCATTTCATCCTTACAATAACATATGAGATGGGAAGTATAATATAAGCTCCATTGCATAGAAAAGAATGTGGGCCGGGCAGCGGCGGCGGCGGCACACACCTTTAGTTCCAGTACTCAGGAGGCAGAGCCAGGTGGATCTCTGTGAGTTCAAGGCCAGCCTGGTCTACAGAGAGAGATCCAGGACAGACACCAAAACCACACTGAGAAACCCTGTCTCGAACCCCCCCCCAAAAAAAAAAAGAAAAAAAGAAAGTGGCGATGTTCCTGGAAAGGTATAGCGTCAAGAGGAAGACACATTCCCACATGCCCACCTTCTATCTGCAGTCAGTCATCTTCCTCCGGCCCCTCCTTCTCCAGCTCCCACCCCTTGAAGCAGCACCCCCACCCCACTCCTGTCTGTCCAAGGATTTGCTTTGGATGCAGATCCAGGAGCCAGAGTGACAGCATAGATAAGGTTCCTGGTCCCCTGTGGAATATTCCTTCACACTGTGTGAATATACATCACTGTGATTGGTTTAATAAAGAAGCTGACTGGCCAATGCTGAACAGAATAAGGTTAGGCAGAAGAGCCAAACTGAGAATGCTGTGGGGAAGAAGGACAGAGTCTGAAGAGTCAAGAGCAGATGCAGAGAGAAGCAAGATGGGCATGCCATACTGAGAAAAGGTACCAAGTCACATGGTAAAGCATAGATAAGAAATATGGGTTAATTTAAATATAAGAGTTAGCTAGTAACAAGCCTGAGCTACTGGCCAAGCATTTGTAATTAATATTAAGTCTCTGTGGAACCTAGAGGGTGAGAAAGAAAAGTCTGCCTACAGCCCCCAGAGCAGGAGAGCCTCAGACCTGCCTTTTGCCCTGTCTGCTTCTTCTCTCTGTCAGCAGCTTGCCTGGGCCCAGATGTGGCCACAGAAGGCTAAGGACATCAAGTCCAAAGAGCTACTAGTGTGCTCTTCCCTGACTGCTTCTGTTGCCCATCTTTCTTCTTCAAAGACAGAAGAGCCCAACATGGTTCCTTGCTTGGGTCAAAGTAGGGTGCCTAGGGTAGGAGTGGCTTCTCTTGTGGGAGGGGAGTAAGACATGACAAACAGCCATATGATCATCACTCGGGATGTGCTTTCTTGTGATTTCCTTAATGTCAGTCTGATGCAGTCTGCTCCTATCCCTTTAGTGCGTTACATCACAAGAGGTAAAAAGGACCACCCTTGAGCCGTTTGTGCCTATGACCTGACCAGTCTCTCAAAAGTCAGCAGAGGAGGTGTGGGAGCCCACAGAGGTTTCCTAGTGAGATCTGAGCTTGCTTTACCAGCAGGGCTGCATAAGGGGATGATTGGACCACGAGCCTGGGTACCAGGTGTTTGGAAGGGTCTGCACTTGGTTGTATCTAGCAAGGGGCAGGTCTTTTTGCCTCGCCCCTTGGCATTGTTATGAAAAGCCCTTTTGAATAAAGTTCTGGGCCATTGGGTTTTGACCCAGATCCTCCCAAGGCGATCCTGTGTTTCCGTCTTTCCCCTTGTCATCTAGGTCTCTCTATCTAAATATTTCCCACTTCTCACTGCTCAAGAGTACCCTGGGCATAAATGTGGGAGCAGGTCTACCACAAGGAGGAAGGATGGTAGAAATTCACTTCGCTTGTGCAGGGTCACTTAGCTGACAAGAGGGACCTTGAGGAGCAAGGGTTTATTTTGGCTCACAGTTTGAGATGAGACAGTCCTCGAAGGCGGGAAAGGTGGGATGACAAAGACAGGAAGCGGCTGGTCATACCGGCTCACTTCCTCCTTTTGATTCCATCTGGGACCCACGGAATAGTACCACCCACATTCACAGTAAGCCCTCACTTCTCAGTTAAAACTCAGTGGAAATGTCCTCATAGACACACAGAGGCGCGTTTCCATGGTGATTCTAAATCTGGTCACGTTGACAGCAAAGATTAATCACCACAACTCCCAAAGGACAGAGAGGAGATTTAAGAAGGGAAATAAATAAGTAAATGTAATTAAGACAAGACAAAAACAGAGATGGCTCAGTGGGCAAAGGCACTTGCTGCCGAATCTGAGTTCTGTTCCTGAGACCTCCATGGTAGAAGGAGAGAACATACTCCCCCAAGATGGCCTCTGACTTCCACAGGTAAACATGTCATGCTCACACCCAATCCCCTCCCCACCCCACACACATAAGTAATAAAGGTAATTACCACACACTTTACAAGGAAGAGCAACAATGTCAAGATTTTGAGATGGAAATTACATGGGGTAGGGGGTGGCAGAGCAAAGGAAGTTTCAACTACAAAGCCAAGAAAAGCTCCTAACTCGAACCCAGTACCCAGAACTATGTCTCTGGATGGGAAGTGTTAGCTGTGGGTGAAGCTTGGCCTGGAAACGGGAGGCTGGCTGAAAATTCCGTATACAGCTGTTAGACTTCCTTAGTGTGGTACCCTTCTGTCACCCCCAGCCTACATGCCCAGCCTTTCCTGCTAGCTGGGTATTCTTCCTGGAAGAGGCAGTTTCCTCTCCTGGGGCCTGCATGAGAGACGGGAAAGCCGTGTCTGGGCAGAGAGAGAGTGTGGCTGTGGAGAGGCACCGTGTGGATGCTTAGGTGAGGCCTGAGAAAGTTCCCTTTCTCTCTCTGCTCCAGGAATCCAAGCAAGCAGCAAGGTTTATGTCCCTGGATAGGAGACGTAAGGTCCGGAGAAAAGACCTTCCAATATTGGAGAGTGCCCCAGAGAATGGTAGCATAAAAACCTATAGTGGACACAGCCAGCTGTGAGCATGGTTAGTGCAGTCTGCAGACCCTCCTACCTGCCCTGACTCTTAACCCTGGGAGTAGAGAGGTGAGGAGGCATGGGAGACCCGAGAAAGCCTGGTGTTCAGAAGACCAAAGCACACAGAGAAAATAGATGATGCAGAAAGCGTAGAGGGCATTTTCTTCCTTTTTTCTTTCTTTTCTTTTCTTTTTCTTTCTTTTTTTTTTTTTTTTTAGACAGGGTCTCTCTACATAGCCCTGGCTGTCCTGGAACTCATTATTTGGACCCAACTGGCCTCGAACTCACAGAGGTTCACCTGCCTCTGCCTTCTGAGTGCTGGAACTAAAAGTGTGCATCACCACACCCAGCCCAGGACATTTTAAATGTCTAGTTAAAACATGAAATTTATCATATAATCGTTGGTAAGTGGGCAGCTCAGTAGTATTAAGTATATTCTCATTTTTGTGCAATGAAAGTTTTCATATCAGAGATGATAGCATTTAAAATTATTCTATAATTAATATCTTACTGGGGAGAGGTAAGAGGGGAAATTTGCGTCTATAAAAATATAGAAGATGAAGTAAAAATAGGAAGAGGCAGATCGAAACTTGGGAAATTAAACACATAACAGCAAAATTTAAAAAAAAGTTGGAACATACACTTGAGGAATGCTGGGAAAATGAACAAAAAGACACCAGGAGACAAAATGTAAAAATCTTAGAAAAGCATAAGCTACAAAATCCTTTAGTTCTGGGAAGAGAAAGGAGAAAGGAAAGAAAAGAAAACTGATTCCAGGAAGACTTTCAGAAGAGGAGCATGGTCTGCAGCTGGGGTGGGGGGTTCTTGTCGAGCGTCGAGGTCATGGTAGAATTCAGTTTGTAACCAGACTGCCTAGAGTAAGTTCGGGCAGTGCAGAGATGTTTTGACTCTCCAGGCCTAGAAATGTTTATTTCATTTCTCCTGACCCCTTTTCAAGAAGCCCCTGAGAGCCCATGCCAAACATGGGCAAAGGTGGAAATTGGAAAGTCCCCAAGCAGCTGGGACAGCGGCAAAGATGAGCCCTGTGTGACTCTCTGCAGTCCAGATGCCAGGGTGTGGGAACCAGGTGCAAAGGAGCATCTGGGCAGAGTTCACAGGGTCACGAAAGCCCAAAGCGGGGTCAGTGGTGGGTTTAAGGAGAAGCATGCACCACAGAGATTAACTGTAATACACAGGAAAAACACGATTTTACCCAGAGTAGTGGCGCACACCTTTAATCCCAGCACTCAGGAGGCAGAGACAGGCAGATCTCTGTGAGTTCAAGGCTAACCTGGTCTACAGCTGGAGTTCCAGGACAGCCAGGACTACATAGAGAGACTCTGTCTCAAAAAACAAAAAACAAAAAACAAAAAAAAAAAAAACAAAAAAAACCAAAAACACAGGGGTTTGTCTCGTCAAAACCTGCAGGGTGGACTAGGAGAGAAAGCCTCTTCTACTGTGAGTGATCAATTAAAAAAAATCGCAAAAATTAGCACTGAGAAATGACAGGTTGCATATTACAGTGTTCAGGAGTATAGATGTCCCGTGACCAAGCAGGGCAGATTGGCCAGGGTGTGTTTTGGGGGATGGGGGAGGGAGCTGTGGTCCTTGGGGATCAGGGCTGACGGTGAGGACAGGGCTGGAGAATACTGGTTTTCATCATAAATGCTTTCTTTCCCTTTTCTTTTCTTCCTTGTAGAGGACCAACCCTCACCCTTACCCCCACACTTATTTACCCCAGGAACTCTTGAGGAATGAGGGATAAGAGACTTAGTTAGAAATAGAGAGAAAAGAAACAGAGAGAAAACATAGGACCCAGGTGGGCCTGGATCCTTATCCAAATGGGCCCAGAGCTTTATTCCAAAGGTCTATTTATAACAATGCCAAGGGGTGGAGTTAGACCCTCACAAACCCAGGCCCATGGTCCCATCAACCTCCCGTGCAGTCCTGCTGGGTACAGCCACTAGGAAACCCAGTGGGCTCCAACACTTCCTTTTTTTCTTTTTTCTCTCTCTTTAAACTGGAGTGGTTTTTCTATTCTTTCCCTAGCTAGCTTCCTGCTTGGAGAAGCTCAGCTCACACCTCCTAGCACCCCCATACAGATCCACCCTGCATCACCCACTGGTCTCTATGTTGACACCGCTGAGTCCTCTCTCTACCACATCCTCCTCTGTGAACTGGCCCCCCAGCTTCTTCAATACCAAAGATCCCCAACAGAAGTTGGGAAGTCTGTATTTCCAGCTTGTATCGAAGTGCATTACACTGAATGCCCCATTACACTGAATGCACTTTGTTTCAGGAACCTTCCACTAGGCTCTCCCACCAATTCCCTGCTCTCTTGCCAACCCTTTCCACCTCTGAACCCCTACAGCTCCTGAGGCTTGTGAGACTCACTTTCAGTTTCTGTGGGTCACTGCTTCCCTGGGTCTCAGGTTAGGATGATCCCAACCTCATGGCTAAACCCCTGACCCCCACCAAGGTCCCCACGATGAATAGGACACATGGTTCCCCACCCCACCCCCACCTCCAGCCCATCCCCAAGGTTCTGTCCCAAGCACAACACCTTGCCTGGGGCTCTGAGTAATCATCCTTGTATCCACCCACACAAGGGTGGCTATTCAGCTCTATTCTGGGCCCTTCTCAAGGCCCTGGTTGCTCATCCCTGCTGAGTTCAACATCAGTTCTCTGATTGAAAAATCTCTCAAGAGCCAGCTGGGGCCTGGCAGGGATGGGAAACAAAGCAGACATGAGGCAGGAGCACAGGGAGGGGGGGACAGGGAGGAGGACGGGAGGGGGACACAGGGAGGGAGGATGGGGAGGGAGGACGGTTAGGGGGGACGGGGAGGAGGGAATGGGAAGGGGGGACAGGGAGGAGGGCACAGGGAGGAGGGACGGGGAGGGGGGATGGGGAGGAGGGCAGGGGGAGGGGGGGACAGGGAGGGGGACAGGGAGGAGGGGACAGGGAGGAGGCACGGGGAGGAGGGCACGGGGAGGAAGCCGTGTCTATTTCCCATCTTCCTTTTGTGTATCCATTTGCTGTTTATGAACAGCAGAAACAGGGCTGGCCCAGAGATGTTTGGCTCACTAACACTACAATGGGTGAGTCCTCTCCCTACCACTGACTAACATCCCTGGGCAGGTATCATATAACACGCTGATGGCCAGGAGTGAATCCATGTCCCTTTCAAAACCACAAACAAGGTTTTTGATACCTCTCACCCTTCCCTCCCTCCTCTCTGGTCCTCCCAAGGCACCACGACCCCCATCTGGACAATCATCTCCCGTTATCTCGGAGTGGATGGGACTGGAAACCAAATTAAGACCAACCCTTGACACCACGGTCTCTGGAGAGACTTCCTGGCTGTCATACTGACCACAGCCTCTGACGACCGGTGGGAAAGCTGGGCTCAGCTAGATTTATGCTTCTCCTGCTTGGTTCTCACATCCACGCCGCCCCATGGGCGGAGAGCAGGTCAACAAAATTCTCTCCTCTGCCCCTACTTTGCTTCACTTCCTTAACCTTGACCTTGAGGTGACGTGATACAGCCTGGTCCTAGAAATGGCATCATGGAGAGCCCTGGGAGAAGAATTAGACCCCTGGACTAAGGGCCTGGGAGATGACCTGATAAGGGTCTTGAACACTCTCTGTTCCATGATTCAGGATGCCAGAAGGTTTGAGTCCAGAGGGAAAAGAGGGCCTACCTGAAC
Organism: Peromyscus eremicus; assembly: GCF_949786415.1. Classification (NCBI taxonomy): domain Eukaryota; kingdom Metazoa; phylum Chordata; class Mammalia; order Rodentia; family Cricetidae; genus Peromyscus; species Peromyscus eremicus. The sequence continues at coordinate 59,536,632 of NC_081431.1, read as the reverse complement.
TACCCCTCCCCAACAATGGAAACTGCAGAGGGTCAGACAGGCCAATGGGCTGAGTCAAGACAGAGAGGGTCAACTGTAATGCTGGACGACCCTTGTCAGCTTGGCCTCTCCCACCTGGGGAGCCTCCTCTGAGCATCAGCCTCGGTGTGACCATGGAGGGTCCCAGGACACTCATATGGCTCCAGGCGTCTGTGCTCCTTCACGTGGAACCAAGGTCAAGTACCTCCTTGCCACACGTCTCGGGCCTCTCCTCCGCATCATTGGCTGCACAAGAGCATCTGGCCCGGGGTTTCCTTGTCAAAGTTCCGCAAGGACTTCAGGTCACCCTGGGGCTTCTCCCTTGCAGCTTCTCATCTGGACTTGTTCTCGGGGCCCTGGCTCACTTCCAGATCCTCACCAGGTTGCTTAGGGGTGATGCCCAGTGTCCATTCCAGATGATGAGCATGTCCAGCACTCCACGGCCAGGTGCTGCGTTAAGGTGGAGGCAGAAGGGGTGAAAAGGGCACTGTCCAGCTGGAGAGACGGCTCAGCGCTTGCAGGCACTTGCTACTCTTGCAGAGGACCTGGGTTCAGTTCCCAGCACCCACACGGCAGCTCACAACCCTCCTAACTTCAGTTCCTGGAGATCTGACACCTTCCTCTGGCCCCCAGCACTGCATACGTGTGTACATATGGTTACATGCAGGCAGAACACTCATACACATAGGATAACTTCTTAAATTTAGAAACAACAGGCAATGTCATTGTTGGGGCACTGGCCCACTTGGCGGCTTATCTTGCTCCGCTGCTCTATCCGCTTCCTCAGCTAAGAGTGAGCACATGTTGCATGGTGTCCCTCTCCCGGTGAAACTACTCACACTTCTCTTTCACACTTGTATGTACTGTTGGTCCCAGGGCCAAGCAGACCGTGGGACCATGTGTGCGCGCGCGCACACACACACACACACACACACACACACACACACACACACGCACACACACACACACACACACGCACACACACACACGCACACACACACACACCACCCTGATGGAGGTGTGTTGCGCACACTGACAAGAGGCAAGGATGGGTGTCAAGAATGAGGCTGTGTTGGGGAAACAGGGTGCTGGGTCCACTGAGGCCCAGGTCTGCTGCCTGCAGTGGACCCCTGGGCCTGCCTTTGCTTTAGAAGAGTCCACATTTCACCCTAACTTACTTGTGAAGGTCCTGCCTCAGTGTGTTGTGGTCTAACCTGTGCTAGAGAAGCTCTAAGAAGCTATGCCCCGGTCTGTAGGTTTGGCATCACTACCTCTGGCCAAGCTCAGCACCCATCACCTTGGACTCCCATCCATCCTAACACCCACAGCCACAGGGAAGTTACAGGGTCAGACCTTCAGCTTGTCTTCCCTTCCTCCGCTCTGCAGCATCAGCATCCTCGTCTGAGCAGTGGGGGTAAGCTGTGCCTACGTCACGGGGCCGCTAAGGGGTCAAAGCATGCTAGAGCTGCCCCATCAAGGTGGCTGGTGGGTCTGTGCTGTCAGTCACCAGTCCCCACGGCCCCCTCCCATCGGTCCTCTCCTCATGCTTCCCCCCTCCCCTCTAGGGCTTGGGAAGAGCAGAGGGAGAAAAAGGGTAGGTGAGTTGACACTCTCTCTGTCATGACAGATTACAACCAGGATGGAAAAAAAGACGTCATCTGTTTTAAGTCCCTCCCCTGAGAGTCATGATGGACTCCATATCAGCAAGGGCCTCAAGGTGTGGAGAGTGGGATTTGGGGGCAGCGCCCCACGGCCCCACCACCTGGTGGCTGCACCCACTGTTGGTGAGTTTAGGATACACTGCTTGTCCTTCTGGATCTTGGTTTCCTCTTGTGTCCCCGGGGGCACTGGCTCGTTTGCCTCCCAGGCTGACGTAGACACCAGCAGATGACCTTGGCCTTCTAGCCAGGCTTCTCTTTTGGCCCTTCTCCACTCACTCACTGTGTTATTGCTGGACTTGGAGGTCCTGCCCTGGCATTTATTACAGACTTTGGCTCCCAACTTGTAAACTTCCTCCGCCCTGTGCCTTCTGTAATCCTCCCCAGTGACATCACTAACCACGCAGATGGTGACCTGGCTGTACCCTGACCTCCTCGTTCCCTGGGTGGCTGATTGTGATAGCGCATGCCAGTAGGAAATGCTGACGCAGCAGAGGCAAGAGAATCACAAGTTCAAGGCTAGCTTGAACTACACCTTTAAATGTGTGTTGGTCATTTGGTATAGAGTTCTCCAGCTCCTTGGACATCCCATTCCCAACAGCCTCACCTCCGTTCCACCTCAGCCATCATCCACATCCAAATCTGCACTTATCACCTGACGCGCTCCTCTGACTGGCCACCCCAGCCTGGGACTCAGCTGTTGTCACCACGCCTGCTCACTCTAGTTTGGCTCATCCTGTCCTATCTGGATTTCCCCCTTTAGGCCCACAGTTCTTCAGTCAATAACAGTTTGTGGGGGGCACTGTCCTGTAATCCTAGTGCCTGAGAAGCTAAGACAGAATGATCACGACTTTGAGACTAGACTGGGCTATAGAGTGAGATTCAGCCTCAAACCTTTTTTTTTCTTTTGCTAAGACCATAAATTCCTTTGTTCTTATCACCCGCCCAACCCTAGGGTAAAGCCAGCCACATACTTCCTGTGTCTGCATCTAAACGGCTGGGAACTGTTGCCTGGTCTTTTCCTGGGGAGACACGAACATCTACTCACTCCAGATAAACCACCAACAGGCCGGAGTATGATTCCATTAAAGTCCGCTCTGCTGAACCAACGAGTTGATTAGGCTTCCTTACAAAGCGTGAGCGGTCCCAAAGCAGCTACACCATCAAAAGGTCTCACCCCAGCACAGGTGATGACTCCCCAGAGAGGCACAGGCCGAGCGCCCCCTTCAGGTAACTTTCCGCAGTCTCTGTACCCCAGCACCTCCACAGACCACACAACCACCTGCAGCTTGGGCAGAATCACCTACATCTGGTCTAGGGAGGAGCAGCTGGAATCTCAGAAGGGTCTAATGACCTCACCTCCCTCTTCTGGGAAGGAATGTCAACAGGCTCCATCTTGAGGGTCGCTAGCAAGGAGCTACAGCTGCTCCGATGAGCATGCTAACTGCAACTGTGTTCACAGGACAGCGTGCTCTAGGCACTAGGGGAGTAGGAACCGGGCAAGCTGTCTTCTTTATGAAGTCCTAGGCTCCCGCCATTAAACATCTTCAGCCTCTGCAGTCCTCTGGTTTCCAAGATTGGCTTCTACACTCTCCATAATCATTTCAAAACCTTCGATGTTTCCTCAAGCCCCTGGCTGGGGAAGACTACAGTCTCGGGAGCAAGAAAGAATACCATCAGCTCCCAATACCAAACCGACCAACTACTCCCGCACACCTGCCTGCTGCCTTCTGTTTCTGAGGAGGGGTCACCCACTCCCGGGGTCACCCGTTCCTGTGTGCAGTCATTAGTCCTGCCTCCCTGGGGCTGTACTGGATTGCCTCCCTCTCCTTCTGGTCCTTCTGAGTTACTATTTGAAGTCACCTTAGGCTGTAGTGGCACACACCTTTAATCTCAGCACTGAGGAGACTGAAGCAGATCTGAGTTCGAGGCCAGCCTTGTCCACAGAGCACATTTAAGGACAGCAGGGCTATACAGAGAAACTCTGTCTTGAGAAACCAAAAAGAAAAAATAAAGAATAATCACCTATCTGCTCACTCCATTGTGGCCTTGTCTGCAGACTGCACCTCCATGCTGGTCTATTGGAGTACTGGTCTTGCTTCCTGTCTTCTCCCAGGCTCATTTCATTCACATCTGCGTTAAATGATGCATGAGCCCTTCCTCCGGGTCATTTACCATCACCTCTGGGATTTCTCAAAGGAAGCCCACACCCAAGATGCCCTCAAACCCAGGATCTCCCCCAACTTCCTTCCCTTCCCACTACACAATCATCAAGATTCCAACCATTGCTCCTCAGTCTCTATGCCCGTGTACTGCTGGGCCTTGCCTAAATTCCTCCCAACTCCTCTAACTTCCAAGCCCACCCATGTAGATGTAACCAACCGTCTTATTAAATAAGAAACACAGAGCCGAGTCAGAGAAGAAAGCCAAGAGGTCAGAGCTAAGAGCCTCACCCTTCCTGCTTCAGGGATCCTCTTCAGCCAAAGAGAGCTCTCCAAAAAGGACCTACTGTCTTATATAGTCTTTCTGTTCTGCCTTCTCATTGGTTGTAAACCCAAACACATGACTGCCTCGACACTGCCTGTCTGTAGAGACTTCCAGGTCTTCTATGGTTGGGATTGAGATTAAAGGCGTGTGTCTCCAATGCTGGCTGTATCCTTGAACACACAGAGATCTACCTAGCTCTGTCTACCAAGTGCTGGGATTAAAGGCGTGCGCCGCCACTACCGCCACGCTCTTGCTATGGCTCTAATAGCTCTGACCCCCGGGCAACTTTATTTATTAACATACAATTAAAATCACATTTCAGTACAAATAAAATACCACCATACACCCACCCTAGCACAGGCACACTCCAGTGCTATAGCCTTCTCACTGGCATGGGTCATGCCAGCCTGGACCCACCCCAAGTCCTTGCTAGTCCACAAAGCCAGGCTATCTTTGCAAAATGTGTTGATTACATCATTCCTTCCGTAACCATCAGAGGCTCCTCATTGTTCTGTCGGTAACCCTACAACTGCTTAACGTGGGTTTGGTGAACCCAGCTTGTTTGGAACTCTGCTCAGCTCTGTAATAGGTTCTGGGTTCCATCCAATTTATAGTTTGACTCTGACACATACTGTCACTGTGATTTGGGGCAAGTTATCTGAACCTTTCACTATCTAATAATGGAACTACCTCATACGTGAGGTACAGTGGCATTAAGTTTATCAAGGACCTGTAGGAGTGCTGCTACACATAGGCTTTTGGTAAGAGCCATTGACCTCTGCACCCCAGTGTAGCCCCGCGCTACTACCCACGCTACTACCCGCTCACCATGTGCGAGCGAGGGGCTGAGGATTGAAACAGAGACAAGACAGCGGGTCAGTAGGATGTCCTTTATTGAAGGAGGGAGGAGGTCTTAAATACAGGCTTACAGCACAGTGGGAGAACCTGGGAGAGCAAAAGTTCTCTACAGATGTTTTACATTCTAGCATTACACCAATATACAGGATATGTAAACAAGGAACCTCGGGTAAGCTATTTAGGAGGAAGGAAACCGGCAGGGAATTAGCATAGGGAGGACATCTGATCAAGGTCAGCAAGCAAGGCAACAGCTCCCCAAGGAACGGGGATCAGGGCCCAACACCCCAGAGGTGGACATCTCTTTCCACTCTCTCTGTTGTAGAAAGCACTGGCTTTTTTTTCTGGGCCTTACCTCACCACGTTTCCTCCATGCACAGGGCCTTTGCACGTGCTTTCTTCGAGTCTTGTTTCTTTAACTGTTCATTGCCTGTGCAGCCTCAGGTCACAGCTCGTGTGATTTCCTTGGAGGACGCCTCTGGAAGTCCCGGCGACATGCTACTCATCAGCATAACTGTATGTAGATTTACTTGTTTTCATTCCTTTACTGTTTTAGTTCTGGGGACTGGCGATTGTATACTCATTTGTCAGAATAGCAATCCTTCCTCCGAGGCTCTGCGTTGTATTTTAAAATCGGCAGGAGAAAGGAGTCGCGCCATAGAACAGGACCCGCCTGGGAGGTGTGTTGAGGGGAGGGGGGAGAAGGGGCAGAGACCGGTCCCTGGGGACAAGAGCGAAAGAGAAAGACATGGGAGGTGAGCAAGGCCCGCCTTTTATAAGGAAACAGCAAATGCATCCAGAGGGGGCTCTCAGTGGTTACAGCTGAGGAGATATCCTGTCAGGACCCTAAGGGCAGGCCAGTAGAAATGCCTAAATGCTAATGCTCTGGGCTTGGCAAGCAGAAATTAATTTTTGTCAACTTTTTAACTCTAGCATCTAAGCCAGGTGTGGTGACGCACACCTTTGATCCCTGCTCTTAGAAGGCAGAGGCAGGCAGATCTCTGAGTTCAAGGCCAGTCTGGTGTACAGAGTGAGTTCTGGGGACAGCCAGGGCTACATAGCAAAACCCTGTCTAAACAAACAAGCAAACAAAACAAGACAAAACAAAACAACAACCTCCAGCCACTTTCAAAGAGCCTGACATGCATAATAAATGCTAAGTGAATGCTGGAGAGAGAGAGACAGAGAGAGAGACAGAGAGGGAGGGAGGGAGGGAGCCCTCTGATGCCTAGAGACATGTATAATCAATGCTTATTTAATCTGACAAGACATCTCCTTTGGGAGAAGTTCTCAGAAGTCCTTACCTGTCCGCAGACATCTGAAACTTCACAAGGGAGGGTGTTGTCTCCAAGGTGAAAACACATTCCTTACTGCACATCTGGCAACCGAGACCAGCTCCTCCCATCATCTTTGCTGCCCACAGCTGGCAGAAGAGCACTCGTAACACCTACTTAAAATGCTGGTGCATCTGAGCCAGGCTTGCCCTCGGGGTCCACCCAGCTACGTCGTGGGGACGCAGAGAAGGGAAGCGGGGCATCCAATCTCAACGTCACACAGCAAGTTCTCGGTAGACTCTAGGGCTCTTCCCTGCCCATTGCCAGTCACTAGTTCTCTCATTTGATAAGCCGCAAGCTCCACATGTCACCAAGAGGCAGGGGCACACATGTAACTTGGCTGCAAGGGGATGGAGGTCACACCCCAGAGGAGGGCTGGTGAGAGGCCACAGCAGAAGATGGTCCGTGTCAGTCAGGGTCTACCTCATGGAATGGATGGGCTATTTGAAGTGGTCCCTGAGAAGTAAGCAGGGAGAAGGGCAGAGAGGGCACCTTAGGCGGCATAAGAACTGCCAGCCTAGGGGAAATAGGGGTAAGGTGCATTTAGATGGCTCTGCCAGGCTGTTGTGAGGCTATGGGTAAGAAGGAGGGAGGCAGAGAGATAGGTCTAAGGGAGTGAAGGGCCGCCGCTAGGAGGGGGTGAGCTGGAAACCAGCTGCCCTGGAGACATGTCCCCTTTAGTCCTTGAGAACTCCCTTTCTTCACCATCACCAACCCCTGCAGAGGACACCCCATCCCACCCCCTGATGCCAGAGGTTAGATGAGATGTTACTTTTCCCACCAAGCAGCAGCCACATGGAATCACCCACGAGGCAAGATGGAAGACTAGGGCAGACCCTAGGAGGAGCCAGGCAGCGGTAATGCAAACGTTAACACAGAGGATGCAGCCTTGAGCATAGGCCGTGGTGTCCGAGCTGGGGCTGAGAAGTTCAGGTTCTGTGCTGTCTGTACCCTGACCTCATGCCTGAGCAGTTCCTCCTCAGCCTCTGTCTAAGCTAGAGGTGGCAGGGCCAGGCCAAGCAGGGACTCAGCTGTCACCGGGCTTCAGCCATGTTTTCCCACACCAACACTATCCCCCACCCCCAGCCACTCTGTTCTTCATCCGGGACCTGCTTATCCTTCACCTCACCTAGCTTGGGTCTCATGGGTAGGATTTATGACGGGCTGCCCCGCCACGGGTCCTGGGGGTAATAAATCACAGCAGAGCCCGTGTGTGTATAAAAAAGGGCCAGGGGCTCTGGGGCTGCATAGGTCTTAGAAAGCCTTGGCTGAACCAGATGGACGGGAGGAGGATGCCGCTCTGTGGACTCTGGTTGATTCTCTGGAGCTCTTGTGCCTTCAGTCTCCCGACAGACACAGCCGCCTTTGGACGGTAACTCGGGCAGAGAAGGGGTGTCAGGATGTGGGGGCTGGCATCTTACTGACGCTCTCAGCTTTCAGATACGTTGGGTCACCCAGCTCTTATAGCCAGTCAGCCATGGATGTGTAGTCCTGTTATGATAATTTGAGTGACATGCCCAATGCCACATAGCCATAACTAATTAGGCCTGGAAGGGTTGTCTTCAGGATTCTCATCCAGAGGACCACGTGTTTCTGATGCCTAAGTTCATACCGCAATGATTGAGGAGGGACGCAGGTAAGTTAACACACCTGGGCAAGGAGAACGGTGAAGAGGTCAGGTGCAGGTCCTCTAGATTTTTCCAGGTTTGATTTTCTGCTTCACTAGCAGTAAAGCCAGCTCCAGCAGCAAGCTAACCTCACCAAGTTTTAGTGCACCATTTTAAAATAGGATCATAACAGACACTGTTTCATGGCCGCTGGGCGGTGGTGGCGCACGCTTTTAATCCCAGCACTCGGGAGGCAGAGCCAGGCGGATCTCTGTGAGTTCGAGGCCAGTCTGGTCTACAGAGCGAGATCCAGGACAGGCACCAAAACTACACAGAGAAACCCTGTCTCGACACCCCCCCCCCAAAAAAAAAGAAGCCATGGCCATAGCGTGGGTTACCACTGAGTGTAGTAAGGAAAGGCTCCTGGCAGTCCCAAAATGAAACATTCATTCAATGCATTTCCAGGCCTGTGGGAGCTAGGCTTCTTTTTGTTGTTGTTTTAGAGACAGGATTTCTCTGTGTAACAGCTCTGGCTGTCCTGGAACTGCACTCGGTAGACCAGGCTGGTCTTGCACTCACAGAGATCCGCCTGCCTCTGCCATCCCGAGTGCAGGGATTAAAGGTGCGCACCACCACTGCCTGGCACTGGAACAAGGTTTCTTAAGGCAGGAACAGGGAAGAGGCAAGACTAGGAGAAGGCTCATCCAGAGTCAGAGTCTGGGGATGGAGACGGGGTCTGGGAAGTCCTGATGCATGCTTTTAATCCCAGCACACGGGAGGCAGAAGTAGGAGGATTTCTGTGAGTTCCATGACAGCCAACGGCTATACAGTGAAACCTTGTCTCAAAAAAAAAAAAAAAAAAAAACAACAGAAAAAGAAAAGAAAAGTTATGAGTCTATCTGGTGGTAGGATCTGATGGGTTGTTCCATCCTAAATCGCGTCCCCAACCCTCAGCGCCCATTTTGCAGATGAGGATACTAGGGATGTCCTCACAGAAGGTCTGAGGCCCCTGGCCTCTGTTTCCAAAGCCTCCTGGTCCTTTGTTCCCAGTTTTGCAGAGAGGAGAGAGAGAGCAGCTGCTGTGGCGGGAGTGTGGTGAGAGGATTGTGCTTCCTACCATCCCACCCCAGGATAAATGCCTAAGAAAGCAAAAGCATGTGACAGAGAGA